>NW_017537544.1:15098-31255 GCF_001853355.1 Bactrocera latifrons | reverse complement strand
TTTTCTTAACACCCTGATGACATGTACCAAATATGGGTGAAATCGGTTCACAACCACGCCTGCAATCTCGATTATCACTTTATCATGCGAGAGTATAAAATGTTCGGCGACACCCAAACTTAGCCCTTCCTTACTTGTTTTAATATGAATTTAATTTAATAGATCATATTAAATTATGTTAAAAACTTTAATTTTTATAATTAACTTCACCGCCCTGAATTTGTTTAAATTATTAACTAACAAAAATTAACTTATGTAAAGATGAGCATTTAATAAAAAATTTAAATATTCTAAACATAGTCTCACGAAAAACATTTTATTTGACATTCATGTTGAAATTCCTACATTAATATATACATATTCTACATAGTTCTGGGCAAAGATGACAAACAGAAACATCCATAGACAATAATCAAAAAATTCCATAGTTTCTTTTAATGAATGAATTATTTCTAATTCTATGCGCTAATTTTCTGCTGCGAGCAAAAATCGATCCCTCCTAATATAAAGCCATAGATGTACGCATACTTAAGCCCAGACGTGAAAGTACTTATGTATCTCGTGACTAAACGTGCAGTCGACAACGATTACAACCTTTGCTGTTTCTATTGAACTTTAGAATAAATCTAAACGATTTTTTACAGGTGTTATATAATACGTTAAGGAAACAATTATAACTTGGTGCTAATATTATAAATAAAAAATATTTTTCTTGATTTTTTCGATAATATTTGCTATCAACAACATATTGGACAATACTTATTGAAAGAAGAAGAGAATATAACAAAATTTATAGGAAAAATAATTTTCGGGCGATCGAGAATCTGTTGTCTCGAAAATGGTAGTTGAGTTTTTTGTAATAAGAAAAGGTTTATATCGATTTCTAGAAAAACTGAAGTCCTGTAAAAGAAGTAGTAGGTAAAAAAAAGATCGACTACTTTTATACCTAATACAAATGCAATTAATCGAGTTTTTGCTACTTTTTACCAAACATTGTTTTCTTCACAACATTTGGTGCAAACTTCACAAATTAACTAATATTATACATAATAGACCCAAAAAAATTTGAGACATTGCACCAAATCTTGTTAAAGAAATACACTTTTTGTTTAAATTAAAAGAAATACGAAATTCAAATTTATTTTGAGGTTGAATAACTTTTTTTATATAAATTCCTTTATTAAAATAAGGGTTATTATTTCTTAATTCATACTACAACTATAATTAAATTTATTTCAAATAATAATAAAAAAATTATAATTAACCTTTACTGGAGAATTTCCAACAATTTTTTTTAAATAAATAATTTTTATATATACAAATATTCCCATTTTCTCTAACTTAAAAGAAAAAGCAAAAAAATAAAAAATACATAAATATATCGTCTCCTGAAATGCAAAATAGCGTAACAAAAATTTCGCAAATTTACAGTGGCATGAATGAAACACGAAATAAAATGGACCATGAGTGGAAAAAAATTGTAATATTGGTTAAAACAGGTTCATAACTGAGCACAGAACCTGAAATTATTGAACATATGTATTATTATGTATGTAATTTGAAGTAGTGAAGCGTAATCAATAAGACACTCAATTTCGAATTTTTTGATGATACGTTATTTTGCATTTCAGGTGACGATATGTATATTTATTTAAATTAAACAAAGTAAAGTATTTACTCATTTCCTTTATGTAAGTCAGCTGTTTGCGTGAATTAAACTTCAAGGCGTTATGGCTTAATTATCTATATTTTAAGACTTAGATAGCTCAAAAATGCCTTCACCTATAATCCTCTAAAAAAATTTTTCAAAATCACTGACTCATAGGAGTTGTCTAGCTTATTTGCTCACCAGCACTTTCTTCATAAATATTACTTTTTCTTCTTTACTCAAATTGGACTTACAATTATTCCTAAAAAGCTGCTAATTAATTTTTTTACACTTCAACATTTATGTGAACCTTCGAATATATGTACATGAGTTTTGCAAAATAATACATTTGATAAGAATGGTTTAATAGTATTATGTCTGGAATTTTCCTTCGAATGTAAATTTAATAAATAGATAATGAAGAAAAAACCAACAAAAATAAAATAATAATTCTTGCAAATGAATAATAGATAGACTTAAAATATATGTAATAAATAAATTCTATAACCATTGTCTTGGATTCGCCAGCTTAAAAATGGACTTAGATTCTATAAAGTTATTCTTAAGGATACTTTACCTTTTTATTTTAATATACATATTTTATAGTAGACATTTCCCTTCAAATTCGTAACTAAGAGTTTAAACTTAACTTTAATAATTACGTTCCATTACTTTTATTTACTGATGTCTGCATACTTAGGGTGTATGTTTTTTGCAACACAAAATAAATTAAAATATATACTTTTTGCAAAATAAAAAAAAAATCCATATTAAAACAGCTTAGCTGGACTTTAATTCATTTTTAAAATCTCTGCTCTAAAATTAATATTTTTTAAAGAAATTTAAAAAATAACTAGTCAAAGCTCTCACTTAAGGAAGCATCTGTCTACGCATTGATTTAAATAATTAAATTTGTGTATGTGGTATGAATCAATTTGAACGAAACTAAAGGGAAACCTGCTAGAGTCCAATAATTTGTTTTGACAATAGATCATCATTTTATTATATTTTATATGATTGACATTTTCAGCAACAATAACTCAAGATTGTTTATATAGTACAGACAATCCGGCACAAAATTTTCCATTTTATTGCAAATCAAGTTAAAGGTAATTGTTTATTTTAAATTCATTATCTCTATTGCTTTTGGGTCAAAGTTGCAAGAAATGTCTAGTCAAAATTAAAGATGGATCAAAGTATACATACATACAGGCATATGTGTTTGTCTAATTGTTTCGCAATAAGGACAACTCAATAACTGATTAAATATTTTAATGACTCATTCCGACTGGTAGAATTCTACCAAATTCTAAAATCTTTCTGCTGATTAGTGCACGTCTTGGCTTATAAGCTTAATTCGAATTATTAGATTTTTAAGGATTGAAATACATACATAAGTATTTACTATAAAAGTTAAAAAAAGTCATGCAAATTCTATTTGTTACTTACTTACATGTAGAGTGAAATATACGTATACGTTTATAATCTCTAAACTTACACAAGTGAAGCGCTTTTACTCTTAATAATGTCCCACTTCTTCGGGAGCAGGATGTATCTATAGGAAAAAAGTTATGTTATTTTGCACATACTTTCTTCTGATGAAGAAGTGGTTCATTTGTCGAAATCACCAATATCGGATCACTTTAAATATAGCTAACATACAAAGTGATAGATCAAAGCAACACGTTTTATGCTTAATGCAAACCGTTGGACGGTTGTGTTTTTAGACTTACCTATACTATATCCATTGCGATGCTCAGAACTCTTAGGTATGGATCAAGGTATCAAAAAATACCTTCGAATATCGAAAAAACGGCTAGAGTCTGCCACAATTTTATTGAGGTGCCAATTCGCCAAGTTTACGGAAAGTATGGCAACCGAGATGCTTCAACCTTAGTCTGGTGAGATGGGAGTGAAATTTTTCATCTGAACTTCCTTCAGCATCTTCTTCCTTGCATATTCCATAATCTTTAGTCTCGCCACAACTCCGCAAGTGGTGGCTACTGACCAACGCGGGAGGTCCATGCATCCAGTGTCCTAATGCACTAAGTCAGGAGAACCCCTGCTCGTTCCCACCCGGATGGAATATGTGTAAGAGTGTCTTATTAAGCAAGCTCATCGGCTTTACAGTTTCAAACGATTGCACTGTGAACAGGTACCCAGAAATTTTTAGTAACTAAAAAGCATTATTATTATTAAATATATGTATATGGTATCGGCTGTGCCTTTTTATTGCATATCTGTAAAAACTGTATTCGTTCAATCGTCTAAAGACCGACAGATTCTTGGCCAAAAAGGAACAGTATAGTTGAGTTGTTGAGTTGATTGAGGGCAGACGCCGGCATCCACCGCTACTTGAAAATAATAATTATAAGTATGCACTTGTATTTTTAAAATATTCAAGTGTAAATTGAAATAAAACTAATTGTTTAAGTAAAACTTTAAAATTAATAAATTTAATAAGCCACATGAATATATACAATATATGTATGTATTTTTTATTATTTTTTAATTTTTAGAAACCAATTCGAACTTCGTAAGCATTTGAGGAACTCCACATCTAATAAATTCGCTCTAATAGCATCTCGTGCTTCAAATAGAGACTTTTGTGTTCAAAATAAAAATTTTCCAGACAACACACCCATTTTGAATGCCAATATACAAACAACTTTATCAAGAACATTTCGAACATTGTATAAAATATAGGCATAAATACATACATACATATGTCTATACATACCATAACTATACATGAAAGTAGAAAGCAAGGGCAAGAACAAATTTCTGTCACATACAAAATTATATACCATAAATGGAAATTTTTTTTATTACAGTTGTAAAATTGAAGGCTCGCGAAAGTATGAACTTGAGAGTGCAGTATTAATTGAGCAATGACATCTAACTTTAAATGTTAATGCAATTAGCACAGCTGATTATTGAAATAATAATAATAACAATATTTATTATTTCTGTTTGTTTATTGTTGATTACTTTTGATTAAGAAATGAATGATGAACGCCTCAAGGTAGATATTGACCTTACAATGGAGAAATAAAAAAGAAAATAAATATATTATTCTAAATTACATTAGTGATAGCGCAAATATAAATGCGTAATGTAGGTATGACAGGGTCTTTATGTGTTTTAGATATAAATTGATTTACTGAATAGCGTTGATAGCTGCAAATGTCAATATATCAAAATGTCGTCTTAAAGATTTTCGGAACTAATACCTGATAAAAAAAGTGAACTATGGTATTCTTGGTAAATGGCTTGGTGTGGTGTGAAATTGCACACTGCACTTCGAATAAAAATTTTTGAAAGGTATTAAAATAGATTTATTATTTTGTGCGACGGCATTAAAGACACGCAAGTCTGATCGATTGATATTAGGTTTTGCGGTATAGACATGATCACCTGATTGAAAAACGCTATTTAATTTTTCTATTTAACCGCTATATGTACTTTACACTCTGGTCATCTACCCTTTTGTTTCATAACACATTTTTGGAAATAATACAAAATTTTCAAGGTTAGGTATTAACGTGACACTGATAAAACTAATTTCGAATTAATTACTTTCAGTAAGCAATTATTAGATGTCCCATAGATATCGATAGCTACTTATAATTGTGATTCATAGATGGCACCACACACTTATTAAAATTGAAGCAATTAGCCTATTATTAATTTTGTTTTAAAGTGTCTCTTCAGACTTATCATATTTCCTGTCAGCTGAACCATATGATCACTGAAAGTGAGTCAATTTACTAATGTTAACATTGTGCCAAATTCACTAAATGAAAATTATCTGCATATCAATTTTAATTATAAAAAGTGAAATAATTGCTAATGATTGAATATTAAAAGAACACAAAGAAAACATTAAAATAAATTTCAATTATTATATATAGTTATCGTGATCAGAATGAGTGTATGATTGTTAACGCACTCGAAGCTTCGGCGCGTGTTTGATCTTTCGACGGAACTTAACGGATTCGTCATAAACTAAATATAAACCCTTGAGTTTCAGGTTGCCTAAAGCTTGGCATGCCGATAAACAAAGAGATACATATTAATCGAACAGATCGACAAATTTCAAAGATTGGAGCCCGAAAAACAAACAACTGTTATAAATGAAGAATACTGGGATTATCAAATGAAGAGAGACTATCAGGCGATTATATCACTTTAATGTGGTATCCACAGCTAGTCTTACATTAATTGAATTCACTTGGATATACACAGATGTAATGTTTTCATACACCACATTTTCGACCAGAGTATGGAACTCTACCAACATAGTGTTACCATAGATAATAAATTAGGTCTTTCTCCACCTGATTTCTCCAACGGAGTGGAGGTCTTCCTCTTCCTCTGCTTCCCCCGGCGGGCACTGCGTCGAAGACTTTCAGAGCTGGAGTGTTTTCGTCCATTAGGACGACATGATCTAGCCAGCTTAATTCGCTGAACAATGTCAATATCGTCGTATATCTTGTAAAGCTCATCGTTATATCGAATGCGATATTCGCCGGGGCCAATGCCCAAAAGACCATAAATCTTCCGGAAAACTCGTAACATAACATATATCAGGGTGTTTGTAGAGTTTTGTTTTTGTTCATAGAGAGGGGTTTACTTCTTAATTGCCCACTTAGTCTACTTAGTAGGTAGCACCTGTTAGCAAGAGATATTTCTCGTTGGATTTCGAGACTGACGTTATTGTTTGTGTTGATGCTGGTTTCAAGATAGACGAAATTATCTACAACTTCGAAGTTATGACTGTCAACAGTGACATGGGAGCCTAGTCGCGAGTGCGACGACTGTTTGTTTCATAACAAGAGATATTTCTTCTTGCCCTCGTTCACCACCAGACCCATTTGCTTCGCTGTCTTATCCATTCTGGAGAAAACAGAACTAACGGCGCGGTTGTTAAGACCAATGACGCCAGCAGTAGGTTGAAGAAGTCACACGCAATGGGAACCGCCTTGTCTGAAACCTCGTTTGGTATCAAATGGCTGGGAGAGCTCCTTCCCGATTCTGACGGAGCTTTTGGTGCTGCTCAACATCRGTTTACACAGCCGTATAAGTTTTGCAGGGATACCAAATTCTGACATCGCGGCATAAAGGCAGTTCCTTTTCGTTCTGTCGAAAGTAGCTTGGAAATCGACGAAGAGGTGGTGTGTGTCGATTCCCCTTTCACGGGTCTTTTCCAAGATTTGACGCATGGTGAATATCTGGCCGGTTGTTGATTTGCTAGGTCTAAAGCCCCACTGATAAGGTCCAATTATATTGTTGAAGGTGGGCTTTAATATTTCACACAATACGCTCGATACAACGTGATAGTGAGGTTAAGGAGGTTTATCTCATGGTAGTTGGCGCAGATTGTGTGGTCTCGCTTTTTGTGGATTGGTCTGAGCAAACTTAAATTCCAATCGTTGAGCATGCCTTCGTCGGACCATATTCTACAAAGAAGCCGGTGCATGCTCCTTATCAGTTCTAAAACGAAGTGTAAACTATATGCCTTAAATATTCGTCTTCACGCTTCTATCACATTCTTTGCCGACCTTTTTCTGTTGGTTACCTCAACATATATCGATAAAAACAGAGAACACTAAGACTTCTAAAATAATTGTTGGCGTTAAAAGTTTTAAGTGTCATCCGAATATCCAATGGATTTTATGAGAACGTTCTTCTAACGACATGCCTATGCATCCACAGCACTTAGGCAGCTTATATCAACATCGGCCTTAATTTTTTAGGCAAGAAAGCTGTCAAATATCATGTCTTCAGCCGTTTGGTGGCGACTAATGTATCTACTAATTTAGGTAACTCTTCATATAGTGAATGTATCGGTAAGCTGTGGTACTATGAAATACTTAAGTATGTATATGTCTTTTACTTCTTTTATTTTTTGGTGCTAAATATTATATGAAGTTAATTAACTTTTAATTCCCTATATACGCATTATATATTATATTTTCTCAATGGTTCTTTCTCATATTTAATGAGACCACTACGAATCCAATTCCTACATACATACATACTTATGTACAGAGTATATAACTTTAAGAGTATTAAAGGCGTATGTGTTAATTAATAAATAATATTTATTGTACTGTCTTCCTATCTATACTGTCTGACGTCCCAATTCTTATTTTATAGAGAATTACTATTTTTATACATGTGAAAATATCGGTTTATGACGCCGAAACCGAAAACACAACGTCAAAGTTGGTCAAAAATCAAGGTGGTGCTCATCGTTTTCTTTGATTACCATGTAATGGGTTATTATGAATTGCGAGAACGTAAACTATAAATATTTTTTAACGGTTATTATTCCGACCAGCCTTTAGTAACTAATAAACATATTTAAAGTTAGCGAACGCAATTTTATAATTCATTTGAAGATGAAATTACAAATTTGTGCTGAGAAACAGAGAGAATTTTGATTATATTGATTATCTCACACCTCAGCTTCTTAGAAGACGAATCGTTGATTCTCCACGAGTAAGTGAATTTCTCCAGATACATATGTATGTATATTTAAACTTCAAGCATTCTTACAAGAACTTTTTGTCAGAATAAACATTTTTCTTTAAATATGATATACTCTAAACTAAATTTTGACCGACACTTTCACTTAATGATTTTATTCCCATTTGAATTCAATTGCCTATGTTTATGAGAATTGACTTTATTATGTGTATTTTAGTGATTTGACCGATATGTCTTTATTATTTTTGGAAACAATTGTTGGAAAATTTAAAATAATCTAACAATTGAAGCATTTTGATTGCGGCAATTACCAAAAATGAAATAATTTTATTGAACGTAGCCACGAGCCGTCAAACAGAAGCGATTGAGCAGCAACTGATTTAAATCAATTATACAAATCTAAATAGTAACGGACGTACATAGTATAATCAATTAATGTGCATAAACGTTCGAATTCATATTTTAATAAACAGTGTTAATAAATCGTGTCGCGCTATATTTATTATTGGAACTGAAATAAAAGTTGAAAATAAAATTAGATACAAATAAAGCGGCTTAAGTTTTTCACAGCGCATATTCTAAAGTAAATGCTGCTTTTTTTATAAACATAAAGAATAAATTATATACAAACAAATGCTTTATTGATCGTCATGAATTATTGTAGCCATATTCCGAAAATCATTTAAATTGGTTTAGGTGTGAAAACTGATCTTCAAAGAATCAACCTGCACATGTAAATAAACGTCATAAGCGCTATGGCAGCTGCGGCTGTTCGTGACGAATACAGTACGATGTATGCATAATTCTGCGAAAAAATTAATATTATCCAAAAACAATATACACATATACATGTATACATATATATATTTATATAAATGCATAAATTGCATTCAGCGTTCAATTGAAATTAAATCGAAAATATTTACATATGAATAACGTCATAAGAAGGCATATAAAAATGCTCCTGCGCTCAATTTTACAAAATCGCTATATACTTACATATGCATAAATATATATCTATATGCGAAGAAATGCATAAAAGTGTAACCTTTTTGGTGAGTTAAAAGTGATCATCCAAAACAAAACTGAGCATTGCTTTTATGACAAAAACTCCATTGTTTCTTTCTCCTTAAAAAGCGTTTCTCTCGCATTTATAGCGTGTATACCATATTTGGATGAAGCAAACATTGAAATATACATTTTCTGCATACATACATACATATAATTGCGTAAATAAACGAGCAAGTGATTTTTTAAGTAGGCATTCAAAATTTGTTGCGGAATTTTTTCACCGATTTTCTCCGATTGCAGCTGATTACTTTCCAAATCTCAAACATGAAGTTCAACGAACACGCTTCTAAAGAAATCAGCAAGCATTTTGCTTATTATGCGCATATTAAATGATCTGGTATACGTCATAAAACAAGGTAATTTACAGTATTCCGGAAGAAGATAATAAGATAAAATGCCTGTAAACCCCATTCAGTTATAGATTTTAAATTATACCATAAATTATTATTATTATTTTTAATTGTTTCAAAATGTTTAATTCAAATTGGCAGCATGGTATACCAAAAAAATAAGAGGCTGCACCGGCAATACCCTTCACAGGTGCATTTATAATAGCATAAAAGAAAATAAAAAGAAATTAATTTTTATTTTGATCAGTTAGTTTGTGTGACAGCTATATGCTATAGGATCCGTTATCGGCGATGTCGACAAATAAGCGACTTCTTGGAGTTCATCGGGACGGGGGTAAAATTTCAAATCGGTTTTCAAAAAACTGAGGTCCTAATGGGGCTATATACAAACGAATAGACATAACTAAATCGGCCCGACTCCTCACGCTGATCTTTTATGTCCATACATATAATATATCTACTTTATAGGGTCTCCAACGTTTACTTCTTGGTGTTACAAATTTCTGTTCAGGGTATATAAATAAAATTGCTTTTGCCGGTATTTCAATGATAGACGCCTCAGTTTGAAAGGGTCACTGAAAACCGGCTTTTTGCAAAGTAAAATTTCTTTTGTAATTTTCAGCGAAAGAACTGTACATTTCGAAAGAACGCAATGCGAAAGAGGAAGAGAAGAATGCATATGCAACTACTTACAAATATATTTATATATGTATACAAGTATATAAGTACATATGTATACATATATTTGTTCGTAACCTTTTATATACACTTTTACTTGCCGAAATACCGAGAAAACCGACTTCAAATCGACGAATATCGTTTGAGACAAAATTACAGTCAGGTTGTTGGCGCAAGGTTTTGGACTGTAGGGAATTAAAAAAAGCATGTTTATTTTATATTGATCTTACCGATATCTTTATAATGCTTCTCGACCTTATTTTCATTTTGTTTTCTGCAAACAAGTTTTCGACCGGCTGCGAATGAGTGCTGGATTTTGTAAGAAGCTATAAATGCAATAAAGTTTTTAATATTGCCTGATGGACACAGAGAATTCTACTTATAGTATATATGTATCTTTTGGAATACTGTAATATAAATCTACATTTTGTTTTTATTACATTCATTTGTGTATATACATACATACATATATACCACTTAATTTAGCAACTTTTTTGATTCTGATGATTTTTTATGTTTCTTCTTCCACTGAAATCAGACTTTCATTAACTTTATTTATTAAAATTCGTTGTTCAAACATACTTATCTTATACTTTAAAATTATTTAAAACAGACGGTATCGTTATAAAAGATTTGTATCGTTTTAATGAAATTAAGGATTTCAAAATTCACTTTCATTATTCCATATAATAAGTTTATCAAGGTCGATAAAACTATGATATCATCAAAGCCGACACAATTGATTTTTTCTTCAAAATAGGCCTGAGTAAGTACGATTGTAGAGTTTTTACATTTTCGTAATAACTTATAGTCTTCAATACTCATAAAGATAATACATAATTTTGGTTGTAATGTGGATATCGTAGAGTCTCGAATAAGTTCATTAGTCTATTTCAATTTGTACTCATTCACCTGGGTTCCCTCGGGTATAAAATAGTCTTTTTTTCAACAATTTTTTCTTATATAAAAAATTAAATATTTTATTAAATTTTTTATTGTTACAAACACTATTAACAAAGAAACTCTGAAATTCTTCCCTCGAAAAAAAATGCTCCCGCTTTGACAGGATAACTCCTTACAGAATCATCTAAAGTGATAAAAATATACGTGTTTCAGTTAAAACCTTAACTTAGAACTTGCACAAAGGAAAAAGAAAAAAATTAAAAGGAAAACACACAGTTTCGAGAAAAACGCGTTTAAAGACGGCACACTTAGCCTAGCTTAACTCGAGCGCACAAGTTCTCAAGGCTGTTACTCGGGTCAACTTGAAAATTAAGAACACTATTCTAGAGGTGTTTTAGAATTTAATAAGATAATAAAAAATAACGACTTTTTGATACCACTTAAGTCGACTTAAGTCAACATAACAGTTACCATATATTTTAAATCGAAAACTTTTCAATGGACTCATACGTATACCTAAATACATACATATTTACCTACCTATAATATGTTTTAGTCGAAGCCTAAAACAAATGAATAATAGGATATTTATTCAATATTGAGTACTCAACGCACCCGAGTATATTAGCAGTCATTGCATTTGAAATGGAAAAGGCATCAAAACAGCTAAGCAATTGTTTAAGAACACAAATTCTGCTTAAACAGGTGAAAATGAAAATGTACTTATATTGATAAAATGCAAATATTGCAAGCACTAAAAACAAATTTGTGGGATATTGTTTACGAAAGCTATTCGTCGATATACAAATAGTCTCTATAATGACTTACATTTTTGCATGCCTAAGTAAGTTCTATTGTACTTATAGCGTGTTGTTTTCCACATTCACCTATTATTTACTTTTTGTCATAGTTGCTTATATGGTGAAAATAAGTTCTCACGAAAGTAGAAAAGTAGAAAAATAATTGAACACTTCTACTTACTACAGTCATTGTTTAAAATAACATTGAAAGTTTGCAATTTCAAACACTTATTTAAAATGACTATTTTAAATTCACTACTCCAGGCGAAGTCAATATTGATAGAAAGCACACAATCGCGCTTTTGAACAATGGCAGCTAAATTGTCAGCTCCTTGTTACCTTTTTAGAAAAGTTTTTGGTTGAGTCTGTAATATTGCATTGTTGCAAAGAATTTCATTTTCAAATGATTTTTGATCAGCACCACACTATTCATTTGCTTATTATATTTGAAACAGACTAGAACTATGTGGAACACATATGTATATAAATAAATGATGTTAAAAACTAGAAAGGAAGTGGAGGAAGGCAATTGCAATACCTGAAAATAAAGAAAAATCTGTGTGAATTCCACGATTTGTTCGTGAAAACAGTTAAATTTAATTGGTTGTTGTAAAATGGCAACATAGATGCAATTTATCGATTAGAATAATTTTTTCGACACAGTAAAAACAACGACGTTTAGTATAATCGAATTTGAAATAATGAAAACGGTGGATCAGTCGAACTTCCCCGAATTTAATTTTTTTTTTTTGGTTAAATGAAGCTTAAAATCTCACCTTTTCAACACTAATGGTATGACACAATGTGATTGATAGCACGGGAGATATACGACTGCAACGACATCTTTCGACAAAATACGAAAATACTTTTTCGACTACCCAATATATATATAGATAACCGACTAATGGTGACAATTCGAAGAATCAGTTAAACAAGTCTGACTGTATTACATCATGGAAAAGCAAAATAGAATGCTAAAATGTTGAGATTTAAGCCTCAAATGATAGTAGCCATAACATTAGACAACTTTTTATTTGTCGGTGTCTATGCAATTTCCTTTGATATAACACATTTACTGCATCCATTGGATTGTATGGATGTGTGTACGTATGTATGTACTTGATGCTGTAAATGCCATACGCGCCGTTATAAATTAGTTAAGTGCACATTGTAAATAATTAGTTAGGAAGTGATGATTAATTTATAAGGTCATAACATTTCTCAGTAAATAACAGTATTTAAAATGCAACGAGCAGCTAAAATTTGTATATACATACATATATATGATTATATACATATTTATATAAAAGTATGTTTATATAATATAGTAAATCAAAAGCAATAATTTAATTTAAATAAATCAATTGTTAGATTTGTTGAGGCAACTTTATACTATTCACACGAACTCTTTGGCATAGACAATTATAAAAGATCTTCATATCTCTCAAAATTTACATATGCTGCATATACACACCTACAATATCAATTATTATATAGAAACATATCTTTATCGTAGTTTCAAAAAACGCGTGCTAATGGACGATTTTTTTTTTATTTATTTACTTACCTTTTGTTTACGTCTTCTACTTCTCGTATTGTTTGTTTTGCTTTGACATCATATGATAGGGACTGCAGCACGTGATAAAATGTATAATACGTCTTACAAAGCGCACATTTCTATTACAACAACAAACGCCATAACAGTCGAGATTAAACAAAATATTTGTAAACATTTTGTACGTACGTAGTTACATAAACATTAGGGTGGTCGATAAAAAATTTTAAAATAGAGGGTGGTCAATTTTTTTACAAATTTATTTTCTTAGCGCAAATTTTCAACAAAAAAAAAAAATATCAAACATATAATTAATTCTTCTCAATCCTATGTCATGTTTTGCATGGTTGTTCAAAACGGATTTTATTAATTTTATAACCTAAAATATACTCTACTAAGTTCGCCACGAATTTTGTAACAACCAAAAGGAAACTTAAAATTAAACTAATAGTAGATAATTTTTTTTATTATGCCAATCTGTATTACAAGTTTTAATGCAATTGTAATATTTCTTATGATTATTATTTTTATATATAAACCATAAAACTTAGTAAAAATGTTAAACCCAAAAGAAAATATTACAGCGCCCACAATATTAGATTTCTGTAAGCAAATCTGCCACCGTAATATTATTCAAATTATTTATACATGCCTAAAAATACATGAAGACCAAAGTATTTATACTTAAATACTCATGATAAAGACAAGGTCGAATTTTTCTCTTTTTCACAAGTATAACAACAATCATTTCTGCTGGGAACGATCACACCAAAGTAGTTCTAACCAGATTAGATAATTATAAGTGAACATTACCACGCGTTTACACGTGGAGAAATACAATTTATTACTTTTAAAGACTCAAAGAAAGGCAAATGAAAGGTAAAGATTTTCAATTTATGCTGTTTTATTTATGTATGTACAGTGGCAAACGTTATTTAAAGAATTACATTAGATTGAAGTGAGATAAAATTTTATATAAAAAATATATTTAAAATCGATCGATAATCACCTCCTTAAGTATGTATTCTTATTAACTGTAAATTTATCATCTTGTAATGTGTATAGCTTGTTTTTATTATCGCGCACACGCGACATTTTTCCATCACTCGTACTACGTATGTACAATAAATAAAAAACGTCAGCTACGCACAGATGGTTGTAGACAGTAATTAAAACAAACATTTGAAGGCGTTGACATTATTGTAAATAAACTCTAATAAATATCAAAATAAGCAAACGAACTTTTTATCTTAAAGTTTGTTCTTCAAGGTGTACCCATAAAATACATAAATATCTACACATATATTAAGACAAAAAAGGACCCGGAAATTGTAATTAAATTTTCCAGATTAAAAAAATAAAAAAAAAAATAATTTTTTTGCTAAGTTGCTTGGACTATCTTTAATTACTAAACCCAATATATAATATATTTGTAAGCGCCATCTGTCAACTAGTTTGATTACAGCAGCTGCTTAAGTCAGTACACCTCAATAGTGCGTTGCGATTTTTACAATGGATAAAATTATCAAACAAAGAATTTGTCTCAAATTTTGTATTTCTAACCGAATTTCGTGTGCGGAATCGGGCGTATGTTGGAAGAGGTTTACGGTGACACAATCCTACGAGTGGTATAAAGACTTCAAAGACGGTCGATAGATTGCTGAAGATATGCTCCGTTCTGGACGACCACTTCAACTGTTGAAAATATTGAAAAAGTAAAGGTAATGGCGCGTGAAAACCCTCAGGCAAGTGTGAGAGAGATGGCAAGAAAGCTGGATCTCTTGCGAGTCCGTTTGAGTGATTTTGGTGGATATTTTGGGTATGAAAAGCGTTCTTCCTCGACTCATCCCAATAAAGCTGATTTTGAATGTCAAAGTAATTTTTTTTTAATATTTTTCAACTAGATGAAGACGCTATCTACAAAAGTTAAGGAACAAAAAGGCATTCTTTAACGTAAGCAGAAATATTTAAGCAACAATTACGCAACTGACTTTCAAGATATAAAGTTGTCAATCATTACGGCAAATAAAATTAAGGCCGATTTGTGACAGACGATCAGCTGAGCATGTGCAACTGAACAATTATATATTTGCATTATGACGATAATTATTCATAAATAAACATAATTTTTGACATACATATGTATTTCTCATTGGTTTAAGGCTGTTTACTTATTAAAGATTCAGACGCTGACGGCAATTCGGTAACCAAAAATTCGTGGTATCTTTTCTTATGTATAAATATGCATATATACTTATGTATGTGTATTTATGTATTACATATGTGTATATTGAAAAGAGAAGAATCGCTTAATGCGAGTTGAAGTTCAATGAATTTTTGCCATAAACTTATTTGCCTTACACCAATATCCCACTTCAGATATTCTTTGATTTATACTTATTTATAAATGCAAAAAACAAATATTAATACATACAAATATACATTTGTAATGGTACGATTATGTACGATTCTTTTGGTGCCGCGATGTGGGGGTATAATCTGAAAGAGGATAATCTCTGGATTAAAAAATTTATGTACATATACCCTTCTCAGACTTATCGTTTACGATATATTTGTATTTAACGTTCCACAATTTTATATGCAATTCACTTTTATTTTTTTTTTCTTACATATTTATGTAATTATGACAAATAACA
>NW_017537544.1:2650-14704 GCF_001853355.1 Bactrocera latifrons | reverse complement strand
GAGGGCACAAAATTTTTGATATATTTGAAAGTGTACAGTGTAATTAAATATATATTAATTGAAAAATGTGTGAAAAGTGGGTAGAACATATTGAAATAACGAGCATTGTTTTTACAAATTTTTGAACTTTAAACAAAAATATCTCGAAAGCTATGAGTCTAAGGAGGGTATATGTGCATACATTTTTTAATCCTGAGTATCTCCTCTATCCATTCGTATAATCAAATCGCGGCAACAAAAGAATCGTAATATTGCCCATTTTATGATATTATGGTATTTATGCTGCATTTTAGTCCAACATTTTTTACCACTTTTCCGGCAAGAATGAATGTTTGGAGATCTCGCATTACCCCGGTGGAATACTACACCTTTTCTATTGATCAATTCTGGCTTCTTTTGTTTGAGTGGAACTCTCAACTCTTTCAGCTGATTACAATACACTTCGGAATTAATTGTGGTATTGTCGAGCAAACTCAAAATAAATGGCCCCTTTGGAATTCCACCAAACAGACAACTTAACCTCTTGGGACTATCGGCCTACGAAGTGGTTTGAACTGGTTTATTCTCTTGCGCTTTACATTATTGCAAGCAGTTCACATTCCGTCGCTGCCAGTAACAATGCACTTCAAAATCGGATCTCTTCATTGACGTTTGAATTTGATTTAGCAATCTCTTGAGTTGTTATTCGCCGATTTGCATCCACCGATAACTGTGTTTTATCCTTCCAGGACGTGGTGCATCCTCGTGATCGAAATTGCTTGAACGAAGTTTTATGAACCAATTTTGGCATTGGCGTTCAGTCAGCACATCCTCTCCATACAGATCATATAATTTTCGTCTTGCTTGCACTGCATTTGTAACCTTTGATAGTAAAATAGTATACAATGCCGAAAATACTGTTTCGGATCTTCCAACTGCGATAGAGCAGAAATAAATTTTCAAAAATTTTATGAATTTTTTTACAAACAAGACTTTTTCAAGTATATAATGGTAAAGTGGTTAAGTGGTTAAGTGCGAAGTTGGCTGCGAAAAATTCTATAAGATCAGTTGTTGTCATCGAAGGTCCCAATATGTATTTTTTATTAATACATAAATAAAGAGAATAACAAAATTAAATAAATTGCTTTTAACTAAAAAGAAAGTAATTTTATTTATTGTAAATTTTATTTAATTATGTACAAGAAAGCGGCTACCAGTCATTTTCTCAATGTTTGGTAGCAACTATCAGTGAGTTAAGTTTAACCAAATTCCTTCTTTCGGTAAAAAAAGACATTAAGAAAATATACCTAAAGTGTATAAAATAGTGCATATTCCGTAATTAGTACATTTTTAAGAACATGATGGTAAAATATGTGTTTTATGGCTTCTTCGTAGTTTTTATTACAATTTTAAGAAATTCCAAAAAAATAACAGCTTTTGGCTCTTACCGAATTAGTAAGTAGCGAATCAAACAAACTAAACCGGTCTCCTTAAAAACCGGTAATTGTTGATTTCTTATACAACTACAAAATTAAATCCTTTGGAGACAACGGCTAATAATATTAGACTCCTTACACAAATATGAATTAAAATCCTTTATAGAAAACGACTAAAGTTACTGACTCATTATAAAAATGTTAATTTTTTCTAGAGCAATTTAGAAAATTACCAAAAAATAACTTATTTTACCAGCGTTAAACTATTTTTCCTAGTATGACAGCGATTGACAGCTTTATTATTTTTCACAAGTTTATACCATAATATATTTTATTCCTAACATTCTATGGACAAAAAGAACACGTAAGACATGCTAAAAAGAAGTGATATATATAAAATATATTTACTTATCACTGCAAATAATCGCCAATGCATATAATAATACAAATTCTATATTATTATCAATATATCTATATATACAATCTATATTATTATATTTATTGCAGTTGTTATATCTTTGCATGCAATATTTTTATAACATTATTTCAAGAAAGTTAGGTGAAATAAATTTGTTTAGACAGGTCGCAAGTAAGACATTTGCCAACCCATAAATTACTCATCTAATAAAAGTTAATGCATCACATGATTTATTTGCGTCATGTGATCAGCGCACAGTATAACTTGAATACTTATATGCATTCTGTCATAAATTATGATAATTATTAGCAGATGATGTTATTTATTGTTTGATAGTTGCAAATTTTATTTCTTTTATTTGCTGTTCTTGACAGTAAATAGGGCGTGAGGTTTTTCGTATGAACGCGTACACTTTTTTCTCATTGGAACATTTTACTTGGACGTCTCGTGACTTTGACATAGAGTACATATGTTTGTACTGTTATCAATCTCACATTGTTTTTGAGATAGCAACTCTTTTAATTCATTGTGTTAAAATTTCAAACAATACAATAAGCATTTTTACATGGCATTGAATAAAGATATATAAGAATATAAATTAAACGGCATACTTTTATTGATTTTTGCATATGTTAAAAACAATAAAAATAACATACTAAAATTTTACAAAGATATTTGCAGCCTTCTGATACGTAATTGGCTCTATCAGGTTAATTTTAAACGCGTTTTTTTCAAATTTGCTTAAGCAATCAAGCAAGTATCATTGATCAAATGAACCGATTATGGTATTTGGCATAATAAAAACGACCCAAATTAAACGTAAAATTAAAGTTTTTTCTATTAGTAGATGCATAATCTTTTCTAGGTTTCATTCTCTGAGAAAGCCGGTATCACTACAGTAGTGGAGTATCTTTTTTAGCGCCTTCGGAGATCGCGTATAAATATATTATTTTAGTTTGAATACAATTTAAATGTATTAAAAATTGATATGGTAGTTTCGTTTTACCAAAAAACAAGTGCTCCTTAAAGGCGTTTTTAAAGCGAATATCAACATAGATGAAAGAGAGATAGTCTCTCAGTTTGCCGTCATGATGCCGTTATTTTATTTATTTCTTAACGGCATAAAAACCTCTAAATAAAGTAATTTTAGAGATCTGGATAAACTTCTTGAATGGAAGCACAGATTAACTCTCTGTGTTCTTTTCACTTTTTTTATATTTACTACACATTAGTTGTTGACTCTATGCCTCTTTAATAAATATCTATATGTACTTATAATAATAAATGTAACTGTTTTACTAAAGTTTGAAGTATTTGAGTGTTTTAGAGACAAACAAAAATACGATCTTAGTGAGCTGAGCAAATTGAGGGTTCGGAATATTAATGTTTGATGTGCCTTAATTAGAATTATAAAAGTTAGCTTTTAACATTTTTATATTTATTACATTTTTTTCTTTTATTTGAAGTATTACCTCAATTTCTAATAGAAATTTTTTTTTTTGTATTTAATTTATTTACAGGTCCTGCTCACTGGGCCAAAGAATTCCCGCAGGCTTCGGGACACAGACAATCGCCAGTCGATATCACTCCTTCGTCAGCAAGGAAGGGTAGTGAATTAAATGTGGCACCACTTAAATGGAGCTATGTTCCTGAACATACAGTCAGTCTTACAAATCCAGGTAACTGATAGACCTATTCTATCTAGCCTTATGTTATTTTAGTGTTACTTTCTTAACGAAAAATATATCACAGATAAGTGCTTCATTTGTAATTAAATTGATTTGGTTAGTATAAAATACCGGATCCGTATTATAACTACTTGTACACGTACATGCATTATGCCCTTATTGTACTTCAAATACATATATACCCTAAAATACCACGGTAGTCTAGTGGCTAGTTTAGTGAAGTAACAATATTGAGACAGTTCAGTTTGACTTGAGTAGAAAAATCGTTGCTTAAATTCCAAAAAAATTAAATACTCAAAAAAATAACAATTTCATAAAATTTGTATTTTTATTGGATATCCATCTAAATTATCTCGGCATATGACCTTTAAATTCATGAATCCGCAAATGCAAATATTGAAAATTTTTGCAAAACAAATGTCTGAAGCAAAACGAAGCAAAAGATCAATATGTATCAGCCATTAGAGTTTCATCGTAGCGATTTTGTGTTCGCGCCTAAGTGTAGGCAACATTTGTTTTGCAGTGATTATTAGTCTGTATGGAACGTATTATGAAATCTGTTTAAAGGTATACGAAAATAAATGAAAAGCTTAATCATTTGAGGAGCTTCTGTGAATCCGCTTCCGTTTTTTAAATAATAATTTTGAATTTCTCTTGCTTTTCTTATTGTTTTCATAATTTTTGAAATGTTACAATAAATAACTTTTAAGAAGAAAGAAATAAGATGATATTTTAATCTAGAAGAATGAATTTCCAGCGATTTTTCGGAAATTGATAAAAAACATTAGACATTTTTACTAACCATTTTTTAATATTTTGTTTATTAATATTTTAAGAGTACAAAAAATTAATTAAAAAACAAAATTCTTTGAGTTATATGTCCTTGAAGTAAAAGGCTTTGTTCTTATCGCCATGATTAATTCTTCCATAATGAATTCTATATTTGTACGAATATACTATGTACATAAAATGGCGGCTGCTCAAAAATAAATATAGACTTTCAATTTTTAGTAACTTCGAGAAAAATTCGTTGTCCGCTATAACTTCGGAAATGATTTGAACTCTCAAAAATCCTTTTAAACAGATTTTTTTGAATATCTAAACCATCAAATTATGAATAAAATCGATCTCGAATTTCTAGACTAGAATATCTCCTTAAAACGTTTAAAATACGTTGTTAAAGTTGTAAGAGCGCATTGTTATACTTTGAAAAAACTTCTTAACTAATCACGCAGTTGTAGTAGTCTTGTCATTCCCAGCCGATCACTTCGTCTTTTGTTACAAACAACCGTTAGATAGAGCAGACTCTTATACATATGATAGAAAGATAAAAATACACAAAAAGCCAATATTTCAGTTGTTATCAATTACGGACATTCTTTTTTATGTTTTACAATATTTTTAACAATTAGTTTAATTAAAAATAATTATAATAACAACTGTTAATGATAAAAACCAACAACTTATAACTATTTTATATAAATTTCTTTGTTTTCTCAAAGGTTACTGCTGGAGAGTCGATGTCAAGGGTCAGGACTCAATGCTCACTGGTGGACCATTGGGCACAGATCTCTATAAATTAGAGCAATTCCACAGCCACTGGGGTTGTACCGATGACAAGGGTTCGGAGCACACCGTTGACGGAGTCTCCTACGCCGGCGAATTGCATCTTGTGCACTGGAACACCACCAAATATGAGTCATTCGCCAAGGCTGCGAGCGCACCTGATGGTTTAGCTGTGTTGGGCGTTTTCTTCGAGGTATTTATATCAATGAAACAGTTTGCCTAGACAATCTTATATTTTATACTTTGTACCTTTACTTTAGGCCAGCGACAATGCTCATCCGGAATTGGAGAAGATCACCAACCTCTTGCCTTTCGTGGTACACAAAGGTGATCGCGTCACTCTACCCGACGCATGTGATCCTGGCAAGCTGTTGCCCACCACCACCTCTTATTGGACCTACGAGGGCTCACTCACCACTCCACCATGCTCCGAATCGGTGATTTGGATTGTTTTCAAAACACCCATTGAAGTGTCGCGCGATCAATTGGATGCCATGCGCAATCTCAATTGTTACGATGTCAAGGATGAGTGTCCATGCAATGAATTGAATGGCAAAGTCATCAACAATTTCCGTCCACCATTGCCTTTGGGTAATCGTGTATTGCGCGAGATCAGTGGACATTAAACCAACACATATCTATAAATAAATCACATTCAAAATTTGAAATGAAAATGAAAAACAAAATACAAAATTGAAACGCTTTAGTGGGTGCCTTATCACGCTTACATACTCGTACATACATTTGTTTAGTAGTATTGTACTTTTTGTTGTTATATAATTAATTCAGCAATATGAAATTGTTGGTAATAAGTAATTTAATAATTTTTTTTTGGATTTGAAATCTTAAATTTCAAAACGAAAACAAATATATGTAAAACCTAAATTGTTTGTATGTACATAAATGTGATATATACCCGCTTACTATCTAATTATTTAATACGTATGCTAATAATCATATTATATATTATGTACGTATATTTGCACATGGCATATCCATTGCTGTTGTTGTTAATGCATTGTATGACAAGTATTTAAATAAAACATTATTTCATTGTTGCAATTATTCAAAAAGAAGTGTGATCAAATTTGACCCGGACAGAAAAAAATAGACTTTCACCTATTTTTGTTTTCGGCGTCGGCTCATTTTTGGAGCTACATTCGCTAGATTATTGAACATTTTCAGTACCATATTCAAAAACCCAATTCTCGTCAACAGAAATGGTGTGTCTGATGAATGTAGGATTCTCAACTACGTTATCAAGCATTTCTTTTGCGACCTCTACTCGACTATAAAAGATTCGGGTATTTTGGTTAGACTAGTACCAAAAAGACGTTTTATACCAATGACACGTTTTTTACCAAAAATATTAACCAAAATGTGTGTAGTCTATCATGTCAGCACTACGATACTCAAGTAGTGTTTCTTTAACTTTAACGATGTTATTGTCATTGTGGTAGATGGACTACTCATATGTGGCAAGTTTTCGATGGCTTTATGACCTTAAATTAATGTTTTATGTGCTTGTGTTCCCGGTAAAGTAGAGTTCTCAAAACACTTCTGCGATATTTTCATTTTAAAAAATTTGGAAAGTCAAATTGTGGTGCGAGTCAAGGTACTACTAATATTTACAAGGTTAGAATGCCGAAAAAACAGTACTTGCTCAGGAAAAATCTGGCGGATTCCGGTATCGAAAAAATGGTTGAACGCAAGACAACCAAACAACCAGTGGAATAGCGAATCCCTCATCGAGACACTTGCTTAGCTTCTGCGTAGTTCGAACAAGGGTATTAGAGACACTACTTTCGAATAGAACTAGGATTGATTATACAAGCGTAAAATTTAGAGACTTATAAGCCGATCAGCGCTACTTTTAAAACACAACTACGTAAAAATTATCCGGAGCTCGGAAAATATGGAGTTTTCATTCGCCGAACATATCAGGAGTGTTTGAGTTTTAATTCCATAATCTAACTAACAAATATACTTGTAGTGTTAATGAAGGTACTAGTAAACTCACCAGTTTAATGTGTTGGCCATTTTGTCAATAGGCAGTACCTCTATAGAGGCAAAGGACATCAAGAAGCCATTCGCTATTGGCTTTTACATTAAGTCCAGGTCTCAATGTCAATTTCCTTCTAGAGTATTCAATACATACGATCAGATCATAGGCCAAACTGGAACGACTTAATTCCGACAATCGGAACTACACGGAATTTGAAGCTATCGACTTTAGTTCGGCTCTTTCAATATTTTCCAGACAAAACTCACTCTTACTTTATGTGCGACCAGGTTGCGCTATTAGGAATTAAAAAAAATAAGTTTTTGTAATTGCTTAAGTATGTTTTTTACAGTTTTTAATCGTCAAGGCGACAACACACAAGCCAAGTCACTGAAAATGTGAATAGTATTTATAGTGATGATACTGTAAAAGCCAATTAAATCCAATTTTCGTTTCGTCGATTCCGTTCCTGTACGCATGATTCCCATCGACCGTTTTGTGGGATTGACATGGAAGCAATTGCCCATAAGCGGCAAGAATTGTGTTCCAACTGGACTCACTACAAATTTCGGAAGCTTTGTTGGAAGGCTTTTATGCATCCTTTTTTAGCCTATCTATCTACCAAAACAAAAAAAAAAAAACAAAAAAAAAAAAACTTGCCTCAAGTGAATCATATGAAAGTAGACTGCCTAGATTTTTGGTTTATAAAGACGAGGGTTTCTAATATTTAAATGGCTTCAAAAAGGCAACCAAAAACGATGAAGTCAATGAACGTGTAAGAGAAGATATTACGTAGCTCAGTTTCTATAATTGAAACTTATTCATTATCAAATCAGCTCAAAATTTGTCATTCAGATTTGATGAGTAGTGTTGTACATTGGAAATAAAGTGACACAAACTCTTATAAATAGCTATGGACAGAGATTTAATAATGTTATATTTAAAGAAAATAGAATCGTTATAATGTAAAAAAAAAAACTATTTATTACCTCACTAAAAACTAAAGTAGTCCAAAATTTCTTAGTTTTCTATAATAAAAATACAACGTTCTGTTCAGTTTACATTATTAAGTCTAAATTGGCTTGGACAAGTATTTAGCGCTCTTTAAAAGATCAGCAAAGATCATAATATTATAGGAATATGGCTCCATTGTATTCCTCAGTCACTACTAGGAGTCCAACTCCACGCCATGAAAACGACCCCCATACTTTTAAATTTCCTCCCCCTTGCTTTACGGTCTTTTTGGTATACCTTGGATTGACTTCTTGTTTTTTTTTTCACGATGTACAAATGTTTTACCATCAGGACCAATCCGGTTTGTTTTAGTTTTGTCCGTAAAAAGTTTCCTTTTCCAAAAATTTAAATCTTTTGATCTATGGCTATGAGCGAATGACAAACGCTTGAGCGCTTTAATATTTTTTTTTTCGAGAATAGCTTTTTTTTCTGCTCACACGTCCATACAAATTATTTTCATTTAAACGTCTTCATACTAGTCTACTTGACACGTTTAAGTCCAATTCTACAGTGACTTCGACCATAAACGGGCGTGAGGATTTGAAAGCTTTGATCAGCTTTACACTTTCTAAGAATTATTTTATCCGCATGGGGGGTTGTTTTGCGAGGGGGAGCCTCACGAACTTTGTTTTGTTTTAACAAACATGGATCACTCTTAACATTTTTGATGGCATTGTACACCATTTTTCTTGAACATTTTACTATTCGAGCAATTTTTACTTGATTTGTACCGTTTTTGTAAAGGTCCCAAATACTTTTTCTATTTTCAATAGAACAGTATTTCCTTCTAGCCATTTTATTAAAATTTGTAATATTACTAAAACTATTGAATACAAGTTTACAACTGAGATTAATTCTTTGTTGGACCAAATATGTATAACTAATGACCGAAAAATGTAAGTGGACAATTATTTACAACGACTTTATGACGAAATTTAAGAAAAACAAATTAACGGTATCTGAGGGAAAATGATAACGGTTATTTTCCACGCATTTAAAGAGGCGAAAGAAGGAGTATTGATTTACTAATAACACATTCTTTTGGCCCCAAAATTTTTATAATCGTTTTTTGTAAATAAAACTAATGTTAATTTTAATAATTATTCATATTTTCGTCTAAAATTTTTAGCTGTTTAATTATCTGTCAAATGGACTGAATATAGTTCAAAAAAAGTTAATACCAAAAAAGTTGATCCGAAGTTGAATAGCTTCAACTTAAATTAAATTGAATGGAGTTGAAAAATATAATAAGAGCATATGGTAAACCTTTCATATATAATGTTTTTTAATAAAAAAAAACTTAATAATTATCAAAAGAAATTTTTTTATTAAAGCGAAATTGCCTTATAAGGGAAGCAGAATTTGTCATTTGCCTAGGGCGGTAAAATGTCTTGGACCAGCCCTGAACGCAAATGTATTTATATCATTATATACTTTGCGTTTTGTACATTCTTTTAAATGGGTTTAATGAGTTTGAACATGGTCGCTCGTTGGTTTTTGATAAGCCAAGTGTGGGTGTCACGAGGGTAACTGTAGAATAGTCTACCATCTCGTATTGGAAGACCACCAATTGAAGGTGCAGTGAGACAGTGGGTCTAACCAGTAAATTCGTTTCGATCGAAAAACTTGCCAACTCGGGACAAATTACGTAAGAACTATTGAAACTGTGTCGAAAACTTAAGTTTCAATGATGTTTAGTTCACTTATCGACTGTAGACAAGACTAGATGGCGCTAATTTCGAAGTCATTGAAACCGCAAAATCAAGAAAAGTTGTCGCAATCTATCCGTTGATGAGTGAGTTGCGAAATTAAAAAAAAAAAATTGTCCATTTTAAAGAGTTTTCGTAAACATGAAAAAATTTATGAAATTTGTTATGTTATCGGTTCATTGACTGATTTGAAGAGATTTTTTTTTTCTTATTCAAGTTAAATTTTCAATCTGTTTTAATGTGAGTGTTACTTCATTAAGTGACCCTCTGTTTAGTGACAGTATAATATAAATAACATAGTATTAAAAATTTTGATTGAAGGACAATCACCTTTTCTTAGGGCAAAAGTAACATGGCCAGATTTATCTGAATTGACTTTAATGTTCCACATCTTGAGCCAGTCTTCTAGTTGGAATAAGTAATTTTGTAGTATGTCAGAAGATTCCGAAGGCACTTTATTTGAAGTTAAGACTGCAGTGTCATCATCGAATATTGCTATCGTAACATCGTTGTTTTTTGGGATATTGCTGTGAATATCGAATAAAGAATTGGCCCTAAAACACTTCCCTGTGGTACGCCTGATTTTATTTTATGCATACTTGAGTACTCATTTCCAACCCAAACAAAAACTGTCTTTTAAATAAGATGTAATAAGAAAGAAAAAGGGATCAGGTAAATTTTTCTTTAATTTGTAAGTTAGTCCGGGGTGCCAGACTTTATTTAATTCTTGTTGCACATCAAGGAATACACCGGAACAATATTCTTTTTGCTCTAAAGCTGACCTTATTTTATTAAACACTCTATGGCATTGTTCAGGAGTAAATTTTCCAATACCGGTATCAGTCTTCGTAAGAAATTTCTTTCGAATATCTTTGAGAAAGCGACCAGTAGACTAGTGGGGCGATACGAACTAAGTTTTAAGGTTTTTTTGGTTTAGCAATCATAATTATTTCTGCACATTTCCAGGCTGTAGGAAAGTGCTGAAGCCTTAGTATGGCTTTGAATATAATTGTAAGAGTTCGCATGGATTTCTCAGTTAGGTGCTTTAGTACTACGTGGTCTATCTGATCGTAGCCTGGGCTTTTTTTGTTGCTACATTTTGCCAGTTCCTCTTTCACTTCTGATAAAATAATACGCCTTATTGGAAAATCCATTTGGCATGGAGTATCGAAAAAGTGCATCATTTCTCTTTCATCAGAAGCATTAATAAAATTAAATGGTGTGAATACTTCATTTAAGTACTTAGCAAACGCCTCTGCTTTATCCTCATCTGACCGATACCATGAATTGCTGGAGTCTTTTATATTAACCTTTCTGACTTTTGGGCGTTTGAGAAACTTTATGGCATTCCACAGACATTCAGAGCGAGTTTCGTTAGGGCTAAGGATATCAAGTTTGCAATTCAAATTTGGATTTTGGAGCAGGGGATGGTCACTTCAGCTCAGTAACTTTAATCCGCTCAAAAAGGATCTAAGCAGTAAACATACTTCTGTTGAAGGATTAAAAGGCGTTTAAAATTTTGAATGTTCTCCAGTAACTGCAGCAAATATTTGAGGTAGATCCGTGCTAAAAGCACTAGTAATAAAATACCAACCATGCAATTGATTCTCAGCACCAAATTTAAAATTATCATATTTATCAGCTGACCAAGCAATGGAAACTAACGCAGATACTGATGTATCCTGTACACATCCTGTTCTTTTCACATCGTTGTTGAAAAGTGAGATGATGACAGTTAACTTAAAATGAAGCAGGTTATCGACAGTAGCAATGATCGCTTAAAAATTTCGATTTCTTTGCGGGTTCAATGATTAGACCCAGTATGAATCATATGATCAAAAGACGACATGGGTCATATCGTGTAGGAGCTTTCGGGGCGATGGGTGTCATGTTTGCGGTGAGAGCAATTCACAACAGTACTTGATACTATATAAGCTCAATCCAAAGAAATTTTTGCTTTTTTTGTGACCGTCGATGAAACATGGATACTGCCTACATACATACCTTAGATCAATCAAAACAGTCGACTTCCACGACGGCTGTTTTGGACCGCTAACATTCTGAGAAATGTTATAAACCCCAAAAAACACCCTCTTTATGTAAATATGAATTATAATTATGAAATAAAAGACACAATTTGCGTTTTATTTAAAAACAAAATATTTTTATTGTGATAAGAAGTAGAAATTTTTATAATACTTTCGGATTTTTGTTTCATTCGGTTTTTTTGTTGCCCTTAAGC
>NW_017537544.1:0-1390 GCF_001853355.1 Bactrocera latifrons | reverse complement strand
TCAGAATATCCAACTCAACAAATTACAAAATATATTTTTTGTTCATTTCACCGTTGGTTCAATGACCAGGCTCCGTTAAATATGTAGTAAATACATTTCCACTTAATTCGTTATAGATATATAGATGGTATAATTAAAATACATACTGTAAGTCTAATATTCAAACATACTTTTACTATAATTTAACGGTAAAATGCGGGCTTATGTTTTTGCTCACTTTTGAAAGAATAAATTAGGCTCTCTCTTTCAGAACTTCACAATGAAAAATTAGCTGGTTAACTATCACTTTTGAGAGTTTAAATCATTCTAATAGAAAATAAATTGGTATAAATCAACTGTAGTTTTTGACAAAACAAATACTAAAAAAAGTATAAAAAAAAATAGTAAAATTATAAGAACTCTGCTAGCTTTTCTATATATTATGTAAAAAGAAATTACCCGGTTGAACTCAAAATAAGAGAGGAGTTCACTTTATTTCTACATGAATATTATTATACCATATTATATGCAAATGTATACTTGTTTGTTCGATTCGACTTCCTTCACGTTGAAACAATTAAAATTTGACGTTTTTTTGGATGAAAAAGGTTAAATAATTTGAAAGTAAAAGATGGTTGTTGATCGCGTAGTCGAATTTGTCAGTTACGCCACAAGTTTTTATACCAAAGTAGGGTTTCATATTCATGAATACCTAAAGAACCTCTATATTGAGTGAATTTAAGCA
This sequence comes from Bactrocera latifrons, assembly GCF_001853355.1. Taxonomy (NCBI): domain Eukaryota; kingdom Metazoa; phylum Arthropoda; class Insecta; order Diptera; family Tephritidae; genus Bactrocera; species Bactrocera latifrons. Next base: position 666 of record NW_017537544.1, on the reverse strand, counting down.
AATTGACAGTGGAATTTCAAAACATCCATAAACTGGAGTTTAATTCAATTGGAGAAAGCAGATGGAATATTAATCCAATTTGTCGAGTTTACCTCTTTACGTTTACCTCTTGAGTCGTTCTTGACGGTTAAAATATAGTTTTCTAGAAAATTTTAATAACCATTAACGCCAAGTTTTCAGCGCACGTTTAAATGTAACCAGTGGAGGTCAGCCAGCAGCTTAGAGGCTACTATTAGTGCCAACAACATTTGCTGTTTGATTTTTGTTGATCTTTGCTTAAACAAGTAGAACAATTATGGTTCAATTCAAATCGACATACTGAAAAAGATGTTGTTGAAATGTTTATGATACGATTGTATTTATGTTGTAGTAATTTTCTAGGATGGTTTATTTTATATTTACGTTGTTGTATTTTTGATTAACTTTGCTTTGTTTTATATGTATTATAATTTATAAACGTTGTAACTTTATTTATTCAAAGTTGCATTTTTTTCCGGTGTTGCAGTAGACCTCTGACAGTGACATACATAGTATATAGCACAATCCTGGTTAAAACATAGTCTTTTAACTCAGCTTGGCAGATTTGAACAAAAATGAATGTTATACTACGCTGAAAACTTCTCCTACGAATTATTACGAAACGCATAATTTTCGATACATCTACTT
>NW_017537543.1:85567-86711 GCF_001853355.1 Bactrocera latifrons | reverse complement strand
ACAGGGACGGCACATAAATTAAAAATGATATTGCTAATTCCACACGAAGAAACGTCGGCATAAATCCATCTTTTATAATATTTGTAGCTCCAAAAGATGTCATTTGAAAGCATGAATTTTATTTTTGAACATTTAAGAGGAAATGCTTTGACGTTGGCGAATTACCAAAAACCAATGAATGCAAAGGTTCTGGCGGAAGTTCTAGCCCCGGTAATTTGACTTTTCCACCAGCACAACACATGCCAGGCGTTTCGTTTATGAATTTAAATGATTTGCAATGTATACATTCTATATTCATCTGGCCAATGTAGACATACATGCTGTAATCAATGGTGGCATCGTAATTGAAAGCMGGAAAATGAAAGTCATAAACGGACGTACGCCCACGACGGTTTCTTGATGCTTCACTATTATCCAAGTGAGTTCTCCGTCTGTATCGTTGTGTTTCCATTTCATTTCTTCGAACTCGATCTTCTTCACTTCGTGATCTTCGGCTGCAGCATTTGATTGACGTGAACGTCTGCCAATGTTTGGTCGTCTTGAACGTGGTATTCTTTCAGTACAGTGCATGACTAATTGAATGTAAAAGCAATACATTGGAAATTATTTCTAGAAAAAATTATACATTTAATTCAAACGTCAATGTGTGTGCGTGGAAATATGAATTCACATACACTCACACTGGACATAACCTCAATTGTGCAAATAAAGAAAACACTCACCGGAAAATGAGATCAAATTAAAATTGTGAAAATTAAGTGACGCTTGGCAATTGAACTATATATATAAAAATGAAGCAATTAATATACAGTTAAAAAAGAAACACATGGTTAACATTCACCAAAAGTATGTTTGTTCAAAATGAGAGCAAGATATGAAAGAAGTCAAAGCACATAAGAAAACTGTCAACTGAATTCCAATGACAGCAAATTAATATTCTGTTCGTAATGAGAGCACGATGTAAAATATATGAATCGTATTGAAAATACTTGATTTTGGTACAGTGTATTTACTCACAAAAAATGTCAAACAAACTTCACACAAACCACCTCCTTATAGGTAGGAACGAACTCGAAAATGTTTGTGTCAATCGAACAAAATGGAAAATTATATTGACTACGCTCACTCTGTTCCGTCAGGTGGC
>NW_017537543.1:78859-84387 GCF_001853355.1 Bactrocera latifrons | reverse complement strand
AAAATGGCATGTACATTAATGCAAAACATTTCCAAATTCCAAGGACAGAATATATACGCTGAAGCTCTAATAATGGTTAGAAGCAAAATCACCGGAAGAGCAGCACGAATTTTAATCAGCAACAATACAAAGCAAAACTTTGATGCTATCATAGAAAGATTAGACGACTCCTACGCCGATCAAAGGCCACTCCATGTCTTAGAAGAAGATAGATTAAATCAATCACTAAATATAGTCTTATCAAAAATCCAAATGACACATAAAAACGAATACGTTGCCTAAGATCTAAGCAAGGAGGTACAATCAAAAGCAGTCCGCACTTTCATAACAGGACTCAGGAGCTTAACTAGGAAAAACGATCTTTATTCTCGTGGATGTCGAAATATCACCGAAGCCTATGGGATAGCAAGAAGTATGCAGCACGATTCACAGTATCAACAGCTGGAATACATCCCACGAATGAACACGACTGTACCAAAGTACAACCCATTCAACACGCATCAACCAGCGAACAACGAGTCGAAAAAATATCGACCCATCATCAGCTCAATTCCGCAGACACACACGTCATCATCAACAACCGGTTCAACCAGCCAATGCCCAGCAACAAGCAAATCAACAAAGAATCACACAGCAATAGCGACTTAAAACCTAAACATATTCATGAAGCGAGCACGTGATTCATACTCTGAACATCATGGAAAGAAAGAGAGAGTAAATCAAATGAACGGCAACGAACACATCGAAGAAGTACATTCACTATACAAGGAGCCAGCTAGTAATGAAGAAGTTCAAGAGCAGACTCATTTTTTATAAAGCACTACGGTCTTCCAACATTACGAAGAATCGCATCAAATGGTAAGTTCGTGCATATATTAATAGATACTGGTGCCACAAGTAGTTATATTAGAAGTGATTATCCTTATGCAAAGAAGGTATTATTAAACAAAACAGTGAAAACAAATACACTACATGTATATTCCATGATTACTCACAAGAAAAAGATAAATTTATTAGATTTTTATTTATTAAAATTATTAAATTAAAAGATTTTGACATTATACTAAGGGAAGGTAATCTAAAAAAAATTATAGCAAAAATAAACATGATTAACTACTCCATTAGTTTCTCAAAAACAAGAATAGAAACATTAAACTATACGATAGGGAATAAAACGTACGAAAATGAAATTAAAGAATTAATGAAAAACAATTACTGTGGAAAGAACTTACCTTTCACCACAGCTATTGAAGCGGAAATTAGAACAGAATCAAAAGATCATGTGTGGGTTAGACAATACCCCTACCCTTATTCAGACCACGACTTCGTAAAGCCTAGCAAAAGTCCATACGATTCTCCAATATGGACAGTATCAAAAAAGGGAAACGATGAGGAAGGTAAACCTAAGTGAAGAATGGTTATAGATTTCCAAAAGTTAAACAAACAAACAGTAGCAGATAGGTACCCCATCCCAAATATCAATGACATTACAGAATTTGGGGAAAGCTAGTTATTGACTTGACTTGGAATCAGGATTCCATCAAATCATGATTAAGAAGACCGCGAAAAAGCAGCCTTCTCAGTAAATGGAGCTAAGTACGAATTCCTTAGACTACCATTCGGGTTGAAAAACGCACCCTCCACCTTTCAAAGATGTGTCGAGGATATAAGGCTTTCATCGCGAAATGTGCATATGTGTACATTGATGTGTATATCCAGCTCACCAGAGGAACATATGAGGGATATCACCAATATTATACACACAGTCCATAAAGCAAATATGAAAATTTCGGAAGGAAAATCTAATTTTTTTCTACAACAAACAGAATTCCTAGGTCATGTAATACAAAATGGAAGAATTACGGTAGATCCTAAAGAGGTTGAAGTCATAGACAGATATAGGACACCAACAAATTTAAAAGAACTTAGATCCTTTTTAGGGTTAGCCTCGTCCTATAGAAAATTCGTGAAAATTTTTGCACAAATATGCAAACCTCTAACCATTTACCTACGTGGAGAAAATGGAAATACATCAAAAAATAAAAGCTCCAATGTAAAAATAATATTGGATGAAGAAGCCCTAAAGGCTATAGAAGTATTAAAAAACTGTCTTAAGGAACAGGTAGAATTGTATCAACCAGATTTCAATAAAGGATTCGATTTAACCACCGATGCCAGTAATTATGCCATAGGTGCATTACTGAGTCAAGGAAAAAATCCTATTGCATTTATATCACGAACATTAAGTCAAACACAACAAAATTATTCAACAAAAGAGAAAGAAATGCTAGCAATAGTATGATCTCTAAAGAAACTAAGAAACTACCTTTACAGCATAGCAAATTTAACCATTTATACAGACCATCAGTCCATAATTTTTTCTATACCGGAAAGAAAGCGGAATACCAAATTAAAACGATGGAAAAACTTAATAGAAGAATATGGTGCAACACTCAAATATAAACCAGGACACGAAAATGTAGTAGCCGACGCCTTATCTCGACAAATAAACACCAGTTCAAATGAATCCCAACACTCAGCAGAAACCTCTGCACATAGGAATATTAGGCAAGTAAATTCACCTTTTAACTCATTTAAAAATCAAATACACATCGCAGAGGGAACAGAATATAATCCAGAAACAAAAACTATATTTCCTAACTTTGTAAGATATACTATCACCTTAAATATAATGACTTTTTATTGAAAAATATCAGAGCTGTATTAAAACCAAAGGTTAGGGCAGCATTTCACTCTGATTTAGAACCTTGGCACAAAATTCAGCCACAAATTAAATACATATTTGACAATTATCCCAAAACAGAAAAAAGATACTGAAAACATAGTACGATACTGCGTAGTTTGTAACGAAAATAAATATGAATAATAGAAAAAACACCAACACCACATAAAACAGGTACATCTATACAAATGAACATATTCCAAATAAACAACACACGATTTCTCTCTAGTATAGATADATACTCGAAATATGCGTACTTCGCAAATTAGACTCTAAATACCAATTCTATGACATAATAAACGAAGTGCTAACACAGGTATTTCCGTACTGTACCGAACTTATGACCGACAACGAATTAATATTTTCGGGTGTAGGCACGAAAGCCATATTAAACAGACTAGAAATACAGAATACGCTAACCGCAAACAACCGTTCAACAAAGAAAGCTCATGTTGAACGTTTTAACGCTATAAAACAATATAACAGGACGATACATTCATTAACGGACAAGACCCCGTTAGAAGTTTTCTTTGAACGAAGTAAACATCCTAAAATAAAGGATAAAATTGAAATAAAACAAGAAGCAATGTTAAAATATCATAATAATAAAAAACGATTAAATAAAACATATATTCCAGGACAAATAATTTACGAGAAATCTAGCCGTCGCGAAAAATATACAAAACGCTACGTTAAATATATAATCACGGAAAATCAAGAGAACACAATCCTAACAACCACGGGTTATACACAAAAATAACATTAGACAAAATGTTCAAAACAATGATAACAWTCATATTGATAGGGACAACCCTAGCACTAGTAATAACGGACATTAAAGACCAAAAATATATACTGATAGAAACAGATCCTTCATATCTGTTTGAAAACGAAGTTTATTTGTTCCATGTAACAAACCYTACAAAAATCCTACAACCCTATTACAATATTAAAGAAATGCTCGAAGCAACACAAAGAGATCCTACGAAGTATATCCTAATCAATAGGATAGAAATATTAAAAAGCCAGTTGCTACAAAAACGAAGAACCAGAAGTATAGACTTCCTAGGTTCAGCATTAAAATTTATCACAGGAGTACCAGATCATGACGATCTAGTAGAAATAAAAACAACACTAAATGATATTATAGAAAACARTAACCAGCAAAGAACGATAAATTCAAACTTTGAGAAACTAATAGGTAAATTTAATCCGCAAACTTTAAAATCAAAACTTCTTCTTGAAGAAACTCATAAAGAATTATTATACTTAACGACAACAATTAACTTTGCAAAAAATGGAAACTTTTACTCAGCTGCAATAAATACAGAAGAAATTGAAGAAATTATGAAAAAGGAACAAATCAATATACCAATAATAGATATCCTAGAATATGCAACAATACATATTTGTAAAGTAGCTGAAACATTTGTAGTAATTTATAAATACCCAATAATACAAGAAAAATGTGAAACATATGATGTAACATTCTTGTCATACTCTCACGGTAAACTTAAACTAGACAATATTATATCAAATTGTAATCATAAACCGCAAAGTGTAAAAAACTGTATATAGTAAAGTATAGTCTAAGTAAATACATTTGTAAAAAGAATAAACCCGACCAATRTATAATACCTTTAATATGCAATAATGAAGTGAATGAATCACTGTAATGTAATAGAAGAAAACAACATACCGATAATTGAATTAAATCACGGTAACATAATACTCAGTGGAGAACATGCAGTAAACAATCAAACCATTTCAGGAACTAATCTGATACAAATCATAGACTCTCTAACAATCGATGGAAAAATATACAAGAATAAAGAGGAACAAATAAAGAAATATATTAAAGCTTAGTGAATGAAAAAATGAAAATATTGGAACTACTCCAATCAATACGAATTTAATAACATACAAAAATTACATAAGCTAGTTATTCCATTCGAAGAACATCCTCATTTAAACACCGCACATATGATTTTTTTACAAATGCTTATGATTTRAAATATAATTTTACATTTATGAATGGAAAAATATCGTATGTCCTTACTTTGGTTCCAAGCTATCTCCCCACCAATTTTCAACCAAATCGGTTATAAATGGTGCACTTAACGATAATTTTTTTGTTTACATAGGTGTGAGGTTTTTCACGGTAAAGTGGTTATCGGGTTATGTGGTTATTAGATTAAAAATAACATCTATGATTTGTGAACATCCCAAATTGTATGGTTAAATGCTTATTTTCACACAAACAAAACAAACAAAGTTCAAAAAGCAACATAATTGAATTTAAAATAAGTTCTGCTATTCAGGAAATGGACTTTATAGAAGGTATGTGCTTATTAAATAATCCGAATTTTAAGAGTTYAAAAGATTCTTTGTATAAAATTTGCAGATCTCTTGCGCCCTGAACAGTGTCACAATGCAATTGTAAACAAAAAACAGCTGTTAATAGCAGAATTTCCAATTAGAAAATATAAATGGAAATGCCAATGGCTTAGATTTATTTATTTTTTGTGCTGCCATTTAGTAAAACTCCAATGACTTTCTAACACTGGAAATAAGCACACAACCACATAATCTGTAAACAAGGGCTGGGTTGGTCAAAGTTGGTTATTTTGTCATACCGTATTTCGTTGTTGTTTACTTAATCATATAACCACATAACCCGATAACCATCTTATCGTGAACAGCCTATCTGGTTTTTATTATTGTTAATGAATTTTTTTTTTTAATATTCAAATGATTCTTACAGATATGAATTTTTAACAAATGC
>NW_017537543.1:70260-76978 GCF_001853355.1 Bactrocera latifrons | reverse complement strand
TATCCTATGTCCTTACCTTGGTTCCCAACTATCTCCCAACCAATCTTCAACCAAATTGATTCAGCCGTTACTGAGTAATAAATGGTGAAACTAACAAGACTTTCTTCTGTTCACATATATGTGAGACGTTTCTTTTGTTTTTATTATTGTTAATTTTTTTTAAGAAATGTTTAAAATTAGGATCCCTCGACTCTGCCGTCAAAAATATTGGTATTTGCCGATTTTCGCGGTTACCAATCCCAATAAACCAGTCTGAGACGCAGCTGCTAAGGTGAATGGAGTATTCCCAGCATGCTGCTGAAAGGTCCAGACCTAACCACTCCTCTACACTCTACTTTAAGTTTCGACAAAAGAGAATTGCTGTCACAGCCGATATATCTGAAATGTTTCATCAAGTTCGTGTACGAAAAGAAGATCAAAACTTTCTACGTTTTCTTTGGTATGAACCAAACGCTAATGAGCCGACTACATTTGCAATGACAGTGATAACGTTTGGAGCCACATGTTCACCAAGCTGCGCTCAGTACGTAAAAAATAAGAATGCAAAAGATTTTCAAGAGGAATTTCCTCTTGCTTCAAAGTGCATTACCGAAAATCACTACGTAGACGATATGTTGGTAAGTGTGGACACCGTAGAAAAAGCTCTTAAATTAGCTCAAGACGTTCGTCATGTCCAGTTAAGAAATTTTTTGTCCAATTCGATTCGGGTATTATTGCCTACTGAAAACGTCTTAGGCATGTGATGGATTACGTCCAGTGACCATTTCGCATTTCGCGTGTCCGCTAAGTATAGAGATTCTGACAAATTTCTTCATCAAAGGCGGCATAGAAAGCGCGAGGTTTTGATTTCGGTCATGTCTATTTACGATCCTCTTGGACTCATCAGTTTTACGTAATATATGCCAATGTTATCCTACAAGAGATATGGAAAGCTGGATGCGACTGGGATGTTCCAATCCCTGGTGACCAATTTGCTAAGTGGCAAAGATGGATCAAACTAATTCCAAAAGTAGAGACTCTAAGAATTCCAAGATGCTATATGGGAATTGTGTTTGGCGGAGTTCCACAAATCGAATTACACACCTTCGCTGATGCAAGTGAAAGCAGCTACGCAGCAGTACCTTCGATACTCGTATATCGATACGGTTAGCTGTACAATGATCGCAAGCAAAACAAGGGTGGCGCCATTGAAGCTAATATCCATACCTCGTTTACAACTGAAAGCAGCACTTCTATGGGCTCGCCTCGACAAACACGTTATCGAATCGCACTCTATCCACATTAATAAATGCGCTAAGATTCCCGATTGATATTAGCGTGGCTTTGATCCGATGATCGACGCTACAAACAATTCGTAGCCTTTCGGATTAGTGAAATTTTAGAGCTGATCGACGTTAAGGAATGGCATTGGGTTCCATCTGAGGAAAACGTTTCCGATGAAGCAACCAAATGGAACGGTGATCCGGATTTTTATAACGACAGTCGATGGATTAGCAGGCCATTATTATTGTACCTCTCGCCTGACAAGTGGCTTATGTCTGACGAATTGCTATGCATTGAGACTGAGAAGCTCCGTTCATCACCCAATCTCAAAACAACATCAGGTACTACCTGAAACACTGAGATTCTCAACTAGGAACCGTATACTTCGTGCAACGGCTATGACAATGTACAGCGTTAGCCCGAATAACTGTCGTACTTTTTTGAAGCAGCGTTATGTTCGCGTAAGTACTTTTTTGACCTGATCAGGAGTTCTAATTTGTGAGTGATGGAAGCAAAAAGAGACTTAGTGCAAAAATTATATTTGTAAGGCAAAACGACGGGCGAAATTGTTAAATTGCTGACAGAAAATGTAAGCCGGAGATTTGTACAATGCACTGTGGCTCGATTTAAGAGAACTGGAAGTATTAAAATATCCTAAAAAACCTGGACGAAAAAGAAGTATAAAAATACTTGATCTGGTGAAGAATGTGCGTGAAAGGATAAGGGGAAATTGTGCTAGATCAGCCAAAATATTTTAGAAGAGAACTTGGGATATAAACCTTACAAAAGGAAGAGGATTCATGGCCTTACGGAGCGTCAGAAGAAAATGCAACGGGAAAGAAGTGGTTTATTGCTTCAGCGGCATGCAAGTTGCAATATTGTGTTCTCTGAGGAAAAGCAAAAAAGTCACAATCCCCAGAATGATCGCGTGTATGCAACAAGTATGCAAGATATCCCAACAGATATATTAGCCCTTCATAGATATCAGGACACAACGTCTGACATGGTATGGGGGCCATATCCAAAAACGGCAAACTCCCGCTTCTTTTTATTGAGAAAGGTGTCAAAATCAATGCACAATATTATTTGGATGAAGTGCTTGTCAATAATTTTTACCTTCATGCATCTGAGCTATTCGGCAACGAACCATATTGTTTCCAGCAAGACTCTGCTTCGGCTCATAAAGCAAGAATTATTCAGCGCTGGTGCAAGGATAATTTGCCATGTTTTACTCCGATTGATGAATGGGCTCCATCTTTTCCAGATCTGAATCCATTGGATTTCAGTATGTGGGGATTCCTGCTTGACAAATTAAAAAATTTGAAAAACATAGGGTTTGATCAAGTCAAGCGTCTTTTAATCAAAATTTGGGACGAAATTCCAGATGAAGTGGTGCATGCCGCCTGCAATAGTTTTCAGAAACGTTTGAATCAAAGGGGAACGATTTGAACTTAAGCATTCCTAATGTAAGCCAACATTCTTTATAATAAATCAAATTGTTTAATTGCTCAATATATCAAAAAAAAAGCGCGACAGTTATTTGGGCCTACCCTGTATTGTGTTCGGGTCTGGCTAAGCTTTATTCGAGATAATCAACCTGTTGGTAAAGGACCAACTACTGAAGATTTTCGTAAAGTGGAATGTTATCTTTGGAGAAAGGCTCAACACGACAACTTTATCGCATCTCTAGAAGCCGGAAGCCAGTTGACAAATCCAACAATATTATGAAGCTATCACCCTATCTGGATAATGATGACGTTTTGAGAATAAATGGTCGAGTTAAATTAACAGGGCGGCCAGATCAAGTATTATTGCCTTCAAATCAACATGTTACGTACCTTATCATTAACCACTTCCATGTAAGGTATCATCGTGGAAATTTGGAAACAGTGGTGAATGAGACAAGGCAATTCTATTGGATCATAAAACTACGAACAGTGGCTAACAAGATTTGACGTATTTGTCAGCATTGTACAAATAGAACATTTCAACCTCGGCCAATTATGATGGCTTCTCTGCCCGCAGTCCGGACCTCAGCATTTAGTCGACCGTTCTCCTACGTAGGCGTTGACTACTTTGACCCCCTTATCTGATAGATAAAAATCACGTTACAAGAACCTTTACTTCTGCAGCAACCAACTGGCGTTTTATCCCACCCGCTTCGCCACATATCTGCGGTTAGTTCGGTCAGTAAAGCAAGTGCTTAAACAAATCTTGACAACTATCCGCCCCAGTGATGAACTCCTTCGCGCAGTCTTAATGGAAGCGAAAATAACGGTTAACTCTCGGCCATCAACTTATATCCCCAGCAAACACGAAGAGGAAGAAGCACTCACTCCTAACCACTTCTTGTTAGGTAACTCCAGTGGAGTTAAGCCAATCGCGGAATCAGCTACTGAGAACATCTTAATGCGGTGTAGCTGGCAAACATCGCAGCAACTAGCAACCGCTTTGTGGAGAAGTTGGATAGTGAGTACTTGCCCACCATAACCAGGCGAAGCAAATGTTTTACATATGTAAAGGCAATCGAAGTCGGTGATATACCGAACATAGTTGATCCTACTAACCCGTGGAACTGCTGGCCTAAAGGCAAAGCGATCCAAGTACGAAAGAGTGATGATGGAAAGGTCAGAAGCGCCACTCTGAAGACTGCCTGTGGCATCTAGATGTCATTAATACGGTAGACCCTGATCAGCAGGATATACCGGGGGGGAATGTGTTACGAATGATCTGGCAGCATGACGCACGTAATCCTCGTAAGTCCTACTTGCTTACGCATGAACTAACGTGGAGCATTCCGATTGGTCCAATTGGAAAACCGGGAGCAATTAGTATATTTAACAAAGTAGGCAGGAGTAAAAACGATCATACCGTCGATAACGTCCAGAGGGCGCTGTTGAAATAAAATTTTTTAATTAACGCTTTACTTAACATTATATTTAACCTTTTAATTTAACCTTTATTTAACATTGAATCACTCTTACATTCGGTATTAAATGTTATTTCAGTTAATTGCAAAAAAATTGCTCGGATTTTTATTAACACATATGAATTTTTAACTAATGCTTATGATTTGAAATATAATTTTATGTTTATGAATTGAAGAGTATCCTATGACCTTACCTTGGTTCCAAGCTATCTCCCCTCCAACTTTCAACCTAATCGGTTTTTTTTAAAGAAATATTCAAATTATTCCTACACATATGAATTTTTAACTAATGCTTATGTTGTAAAATATAATTTTGCATTTATGAATTGAAAAGTATCCTATGGCCCGACCTTGGTCCTAAGCTATCTTCCCACCAATTTTCAGCCAAATCTGTTCAGCCTCCCTAAGTAAAGACTGTGCACCTAACCATACTTTGTCTTGTTTACATAAGTAGGTGCTAGGGTTTTCTATTGCCTTAGTTATTGTTATTTTTTATACCCTGAACAGGGTATATTAATTTTGTCACGAAGTTTGTAACACCAAGAAGAAAGCGTCGGAGACCCTATAAAGTATATATATAAATGATCAGTATGTTGAGCTGATTCGATTTAGCCATGTCCGTCTGTTTGTCTGTCCGTCTGTCCGTCTGTCTGTACATATACGAACTAGTCCCTTAGTTTTTAAGATATCGTTTTGAAATTTCGCAAACACCATTTTTTCTTTAAGAAGCTACTCATTTGTCGGAACTGCCGATATCGGACCACTATAGCATATAGCTGCCATATAAACTGAACGATCGGAATCAAGCTCTTGTATGGAAAACTTTCACATTTGACAAGACATATTCACGAAATTTGATATATTTGGTATTTTTTCTTGTTTTTTTTTAATTCTGATGATTCTTGCAAATATGAATTTCTAACAAATGCTCATTATTTGAAATATAGTAAGCTATCTCCCCACCAACTTTCAGCCAAATCAGTTCAGCCGTTCTTGAGTTATAAATGGTGAAACTAACAAGACTTTCCGTTGTTTACATAGATGTGAAGTTTTTCTATTGTTGTTAATGTTTTAAATTTTTTTTTTAAAGAAATATTCAAATGATTCCTGCACATATGAAATTTTAACACATGCTTATGTTGTGTAATTTAATTTTACATTTATGAATTAAAAAGTATCCTATGTCCTTRTCTTGGTTCTAAGCCATCTCTCCACAAATTTTCAGCCAAATTGGTTCAGTCTCCTTAAGTTATAAAGGGTGCAACTAACAAGACTTTCGTTTGTTTACATAGATGTGTGGTTTTTCTCTTCTTTATATTATTGTTAATTTTTTTTTTAAAGAAATATTCAAATTATTCCTACACATATGAAATTTTAACTAATGCTTATGATTTGAAATATAGTTTTATATTCATGGATTGAAGAGTGTTCTATGTCCTTACGTTGGTTCTAAGCTATCTCCCCACCTATTTTCAACCAAATCGGTTCAGCCGTTCTTGAGTTAAAAATGGCGAAACTAACAAGACTTTCTTTTGTTTACATAGATGTGAAGTTCTTCTATTGTTTTTATTATTTTAAATTTTTTTTAAAGAAATATTCAAATGATTCCTGCACATATGAAATTTTAACAAATGCTTATGTTGCGAAGTTTAATTTTACATTTATGAATTGAAAAGTATCCTATATCCTTATAATTGGTTCTAAGCTATCTCCCCACCAATTTTCAGCCAAATGGGTTCAGTCTGATTAAGTTATAAAGGGTGCAACTAACAAGACTTTCGTTTGTTTACATATATGTATGTGAGATTTTACTATTGTTTTTATTATTGTTAATTTTTTTAAAGAAATATTCAAATTGTTCCTTCACATATGAATTTCTAACAAATTCTTATGATTTGAAATATAATTTTATGTTTATGAATTGAAAGTATTCTATGTCCTTACCTTGGTTTCATGCTATCTTCCCACAAATTTTCAGCCAAATCAGTTGAGTGGTTCTTGAGTTATAAATGGTGTAACTAACACGACTTTCTTTTGTTTACATTGATGCGAGGTTTTTCTATTGTTTTTGTGATTGTTCAGCTTTTTTTTAAGAAATATTCAAATGATTCCTACACATACGAATTTTTAATAAATGCTTATGATTTGAAATATAGTTTTACGTTTATGAATTAAAAAGTATCCGATGTCCTTACCTTGGTTCTATGGTATCTCCCCACCAATATTCAACCAAATCGGTTCAGCCGTTCTTGAGTTATAAATGGTGTAACTAACAAGACTTTCTTTTGTTTACATAGGTGTGAGGTTTTTCTATGGTTTTTATTATTGTTATTTTTATACCCTGAACAGGGCTTATTAATTTTGTCAGGAAGTTTGTAACACCCAGAAGAAAGCGTCGGAGACCCTATAAAGTATATATATAAATGATCAGTATGTTGAGATGATTCGATTTTGCTATCTCCGTCTGTCTGTATATATACGAACTAGTCCCTCAGTTTTTAAGATATCGTTTTGAAATTTCGCAAA
>NW_017537543.1:61937-62968 GCF_001853355.1 Bactrocera latifrons | reverse complement strand
CATATAAACTGAACGATCGGAATCAAGTTCTTGTATGGAAAACTTTCATGTTTGACAAGACATATTCACGAAATTTGGTATAGACAATTTTCTAAGGCAACAATGTAATCTCCGAAGAAATTGTTCAGATCGGTTAACTATAACATATATCTGTCATATAAACTGAACGATCGGAATCAACTGCTTGTATGGAAAACTTCCACATTTGAAAAGGCATATTCATGAAATTTGGTATATTTGGTATTTTTTCTTGTTTTTTTTTTTAATTCTGATGATTCTTGCAAATATGAATTTCTAACAAATGCTCATTATTTGAAATATAGTTTTACATTTATGGATTGAAGAGTATCCTATGTCCTTACCTTGGTTCCAAGCTATCTCCCCACCAATTTTCAGCCAAATCAGTTCAGCCGTTCTTGAGTTATAAAGACAAGACTTTCCGTTGTTTACATAGGTGTGAAGTTCTTCTATTGTTTTTATTATGTTAAATTTTTTTTTAAAGAAATATTCAAATGATTCCTGCACATATGAAATTTTAACAAATGCTTATGTTGTGAAGTTTAATTTTACATTTATGAATTGAAAAGTATCCTATATCGTTATAATTGGTTCCAAGCTATCTCCCCACWAATTTGCAGCCAAATCGGTTCAGCCGCTCTTGAGTTATAAATGGTGTAACTAACAAGACTTTCCGTTGTTGACATAGAGTTGAGGTTTTTCTATAGTTGTTGTTATTGTTAATTTTTTTTAAAGAAATATTGAAACAATTCTTAAAAATATGAATTTTGAATAAATGCTTATGATTAGAAATATAATTTTACGTTTATGAATGGTATTAAATTTTAGCATAAAGTAAAAAAAGTATCCTATGTCCTTATCTTAGTTCTAAGCTATCTCCCCACCTATTTTCAGCCAAATCGGTTCAGCCTCCCTGAGTTATAAATGGTGAAACTAATAAGACTTTCTTTGTTTTCATTGATATGAAGTTTTTCTATTGTTGTTATTATTTTTAATTTTTTTTAAGAAATATT
>NW_017537543.1:58648-61742 GCF_001853355.1 Bactrocera latifrons | reverse complement strand
GGACTTTGGTAACTAAAAACGGTCCCTTGAATCGTGGTTGGAGTTTTCTCGACATACCCGTGCTTGGTGATTCATTTTCGGCTAGAATTAAGTCACCTTCTTGGAAAGTATGCGAAGTTGCGTGTGCTGCGTCGAAACGAGATTTCGTAGCTGCTCGTTTTTCATAAAATCTTTTAGCTGCTGTTTCACGGAGAACTGTCAGTTTTTCTTTATTTGCTTGCAAACTTAGAATAACGCTGTTGCGTAAAATATCACGTAGCTTGTACCCACACAAGAGCTGGTGAAGTGTACAATTCGTGGTACTGTTCTTCATCGTGTTTATGTACAATTGTACACAGCGAATTTTTCGTCCCATTTCTTATCTACAGAATTCATCGGTAATAACATAGATAAAATTGTGCGATTTGTTCTTTTTGCATGACCATTCGCTCTTGGTGTTCGCACCGCCGTGAGAATATGTTTTGTATCATTTTCGAAACAATACTTTTCGAATTCGCGAGACGTGAAAGCAGAACCTCTATCTGTCACAATACGTAATGGTATTCCAACATAACTACTTGCTTCGTTTAATGCTTCGATGACATAGCGAGTTGATGTATTCTTAACGGTATATAGCGTTGTAAATTTTGTGAATGAGTCGATGGAAACCAAAAGATATTCTTTTCCTTTTGAGCTTTTCGGAAATGGACCTAAATGATCCATATGGGTAGTTCTGAATGGAACTGGTTTGATGGCATTGGAGTGGTACTGTATTTCGGCTTTACCACCTTTTCGTTTATTGCAAGCACAATTCATACAAGATAAAATTAATTGTTTGACAAAATTTCTCTTGGCCTAAAATCATCTTTTTCGCGACTGCAATAAAACGCCGGCCAAAGTTATTGCACTTGCATCCTACATCAACACGATGTGCTACTAATACTGGTCGGGATACTAGTTTAGATTTTAATTGCTCAAATGCGCATTCTTGCACTTTCGTCCATTAAAATTTTCCAAAGTACCCGCTTAACCCTAAANCTGGTCGGGATACTAGTTTAGATTTTAATTGCTCAAATGCGCATTCTTGCACTTTCGTCCATTAAAATTTTCCAAAGTACCCGCTTAACCCTAAAAATCTGCGTATATCTGCTATATTAGCCGGTGTCCGATACTTAGATACAGCTTGAGTTTTGATTTTATCAGGCGAAATACCTTCTGGCGTTAGCTCGTGACCAAATGTAATCGTCGTTTTCATAAAATCGCATTGTTTTTTATTTAGCGTCAAGCCCGCATTACGTAAAACTGTCAAAACTCTGTTCAATTTCTCTAGCATTTGTTCGAATGTTTGACTACCTATAAAGATGTCGTCCATGTAAATCATAAGGTCGTCTTCGTGGACTTATTTGTTAATCTTTGTTATTAAGCGTTAAAAACAATCGGCACATTATTCAACCCCAATGGCATGCGTTTGAATTCATACAAGCCATCAGGGGTTATAAATACCGTGTATTTGCTACTTTCAGGTGCGATTATTATTTGATAATATCCACTATTTAGATCTAGAATCGTAAAAAATGTATATTGCTTAGCTTGGTGCAGTTGTTCCTCGATATTTGAAATCGGAAAATTTTATTTTTCAATTAACAAATTTAAACGACGGTAATCTACGCAAAGTCTATCGCTTCCATCTTTTTTCTTAACTAATACAATCGGGCTTGCAAATTCTGATGAGGATTTTTTTATAATATCGTTATCTTCGAGATCTTTAATCATTTGTGAAATTATCATTCGCTCTGGAGCTGGTACTCGATAAGGCGCTTGCGCAATAACCTTTTTTGATTTGAAACAATTTGCATTTCAAGTAAGTATGACTTACCAATGCCGTTTAATCCGCTCGAGAGCACATCATTGTAGTTTTACAGTAACTCTTTCAGTTTACTTACATTATTTTTAAAACACTCGTCATCAGGTAACGTAGCAGCATAACGACATTTAGGTTTCAACTTTGATTGACCATTCTCCACCGTAAACATCACCCCTTTACACGCTACGACATCTTGACCCAGTAGAAAATCAGTTTCCAACATAATGTCTGCAACAATATAGTCTAAAACGTTGACCTTTGTTTCACCAATTACTATGTCGAGCATACACTTCTCCCGCATCATGTATCTTCCACCACTTATTCCGTTTAAATGTGTACAACACTGTTCAGGTTCAATTCTCAACATATCGACCGTTGACTTTCGAACTAAACTGCTCTCGCTACAAGTATCGATTAACGCTTCAAAAATTCTGCCGTTTACCTTAATTTTCTTAACAAAACATTTTTCATCTCGTGTCAGATCAGCTTTTCGAACGTTATGTCCTACTTGCTTACAACCACAATTGATCGGTTCATTTCGTTTATGTACTTTACCACAATCAGCACATCTCGAACGCTTCTGCTCCTTCATATATTTACTTATTATGTGGCCTATCTCACCACAATTGTAACACACAATCTTTTGCTTTCACTATTTGCTGCTTGCTGTCGCGATACGTAATTCGCGTTAGTTCCAAAATTCTGTTTAATCGTGGTAACTTGAACACGATTTCTTAACCACTCTTCAATTATCTCGCGCATTTGCTTCGTACTTTCAAACCTGTGCGCTGCAATACACTTTGTAACTAGGAATGATTCAAACCCTGCCGCGTATATTGGATTATTGCAGGTTCACTTAGTTGAAATAGCTTGCCTAGGGCATTCACTCTAAAATAGTAGTCGGATATACGTTCACCTGTTCTGCGTCCCGATTCATTCATCATACGATGAATTTGAAGTTCATCATAAGACATGCAAAATTCATTTCTCAATTCCGCAGCGAAATAATCCCAGCTGGTGTGCACAGTGGGTAATGTGTCTAACCACATACGAGCGACTCCTTTCAATTGCCCATAAACCGCTACTAAAACACATTTTTCGTTCAGTTGGTGTGCCTTTATAACGCTGCTAACACGATCAATAAACTGTGAGCGACTGCGTATTGGTTGGATCAAACTCCGGTATCATGTCCGATATTTCTCTAATCGACCGAAAACCACCAACATATGCATTTGTAAGAATTGACGGCGT
>NW_017537543.1:50290-58193 GCF_001853355.1 Bactrocera latifrons | reverse complement strand
GAATCTCCGTTGACATTCGTTGTTTAAGTTTCTCGTTGCTGCGTTAGTATACGTACTCGTAGATTTTCATGCTGGTCGTTTGTTATCATTTAACGTTGCTTTTTCTCTTCGCTGTCCTTTTCCACTTCGTTGATGAGACACCCACTAGTTTAGCTTCACGTTGATACGGCGATCTAGTTGGCGTTGCTTCTGCACTTTAGCAATTTCGCTTTGTCGTATACGCATGTTCTAGTAGTGCTATTTTCTCACTCTTACTTATGTCAGTTTTGTCTTGAAACGCGACTGATTCTTTCGCACTCACTTTCTAAATTTGGTATTCAAATAAAACTGCCGATAGCGGAAATTGCGATTGTTGGAGCGCTCGAGCTCCTGCACTTTTAGATTGGAAATTTGGTCTTTTTTCACGCATTCTTTTTTGCTATTTTTAATGCTTCCCAGCTTCTGAACTCTTAATGAAATACTTGCTCTTAACGTATCGTATTCATAACGTGTCGTATCGTGCCGCACATTAAATAAAAGAACACGCTTGTCAGGATTTACAATAGTAAGTATATTCAATGACAATGTTTATTTGTGTGTGTGTTTGTTAAATTAAAATAAATAAATATTTCATGTTATTCTAGAAATTGATTTTTAAGAAGCGGAAAATATTATGCTATTTCGTGGTGTATGTGTCAAAGTCGGTCGACGATTGCAAACTACTCTTCTTCTTGTTGATATTTCTAACATTCATTTACTCTTTTATGAATTGAAAAGTATCCTATGTCCTTACCTTGGTTCTACGCTATCTCCCCACCAATTTCAAGCCAAATCGGTTTAGTCGTTCTTGAGCTATAAATGGTGTATCTAACAAGACTTTCTTTTTTTTTTATATAGATGTGAGATTTTTCTATTGTTTTTATTATTGCTAATTTTTTTAAAGAAATATTCAAATAATTCCTACACATATGAATTTTTAACAAATGCTTATGACTTAAAATATAATTTGCATTTATGAACTGAAAAGTATCCTATGTCCTCACCATGGTTTCCAAGATAGCGCCCCACCAATTTTCGGCCAAATCGGTTCGGCCTTTCTGAGTTATAAATAGTAAAACTAGCAAGATTTTCTTTTGTTTACGTAAATGTGAGGTTTTTCCATTGTTTTTATTATTTTTAATTTTTTTTAAGAAATATTCAAAGTCTTCTTACACATATGAATTTTTAAGTAACGCTTATGATTTGAAATATAATTTTACATTTATGAATTGAAAGGTATCCTATGTCCTTACCCTCATTCTAAGCTATCTGCCCCCCAATTTTCATGCAAATCGGTTTAGCCGTTCTTGAGTTATAAATTTTGTAGCTAAGACGACTTTCTTTTCTTTACATTGATGCGGGGTTTTTCTATTGTTTTTATTATTATTAATATTTTTATATGAAAATATACAGATTATTCCTACACCTATGAATTTTTAACTAATGCTTACGATTTGAAATATAATTTTACATGTATGAATTGAAGAGTATCCTCTGTCCTTACCTTGGTTCTAAGCTATCTCCCCACCAATTTTCAACCTAAGCGGTTCAGCCGTTCCTGAGTTGTAAATGGTTAAACTAACAATATATTCTTTTGTTTACATAGGTGCTAGGTTTTTATATTCTTTTCATTATTTTTAATTTTTTATTTAAGAAACATTGAAAGTATTCTTACGACAATTACGACAATTCTCGTGCTCAGCTGTGAATTTTGGTGCTCTGTCGAATTTGTTTAATTTATATTCAAGACCTTGTTGTGAAAATATATGGATTAATTGATCTTTTAAAATAAGTAAATGTGTTATGTTGTGCTATTGTAGCTATTGAATTTACTTTAATTCTGTGTTGGCTAATTTAAATTTATTGTGCCGAGTCATTTTCAATTTGTTTTTGTACAACATTTTAAATAGTGCAATTGTTAGTGTTAGTTTACATTGCTTACTTAAATTTCTCTCTTGTTGTTATTCGTTTCCATCTTTGTCCACAGCTTTTCGCGAGTTTCTTACTTTTCGTGTGTTACAGTGCATCTCAAACAGCTCGCTACATTGGTTGTTATATTTGATAATTAACTATTTTTATTGCATTCATTTGTTATAAATATATTATTATTATTTTTTGCTCTTTTTACTTTTATTATTTAACATCTTTATATTTTTGTTTAATATTGTTTTTGTTCATTATGTTTTGTAATTTTCCGAACTGCTCTGTGAAAGGCGAGTCGAAAATCCCTTGCTTGCTTTTGTGATCGGCGTGCCCATCTTAAATGGACTGACAGGTAGGATCGTGGATTCTATTCTTGAGAGTAGGGGATTGCGCTGGAATTGCTTAAAATGCAGGCCAACTGAAATGAAATTGTTTGAAGTTTTTAAGCAGGCGCACAATGGTTTCAAGGAGATTGGTCGTGATCTTGAAATCCTTACTGAAAAATTTAGGCGTTAAACGCTGTTTCAATCGTTTCGATGCTTAAATACTCAGGAAGAGAATCCAAAATCTTCATCTAAACGTATACGTCCGTCTGATGAAGATACCACTGCATCTTCCTTAAAAAGAATGCATCCACCCACTATTTACCTCATTAACCTCTCATTCCCTTGTCCTCAAGGAGAGACACTCAGGACACTGAGAAAACTGCTACTGAACACGGTACGTGGAAAAAATCTCAAGATCCGCCTCCAAATACCTACAAGTCAGCTAATAAAAGCTTAGTTGTTATACCGCGGAAAAATGCAATTTTTGTGTCGAGATTTGCTGCGGATAAATCAGTCGAGGATATAAAAAGTTACATCTCGTCGAAATTAAAAACGGCAGATACAGACGTGAGTAAATTTAATTTCAAGTATAACCGGGATATTTCGTCGTTTAAGATCGACGTATGCGCTGCCATTTTTCAATTAATACTTGACAACTCATTCTGGCCATCTGGGGTATTTGTGTGCGAATTCGAGCACAAACGTTTTAAACCCGCTGCAGTTGTCAGTAAAATGCCAAGAAATTCCGTGAATACAAAAAATTAACTAACAATAATTCGCTGGCTATTATCAAACTGCTAGAGGCCTTAATACGAAACTTACTGATTTGTATTTAAACTGCATTCATTGTAACTTTAAAGTCATTGCTTTCACAGAGACTTGGCTAAGGCCTCACAATTTTGATAATGCATATTCAACAGCGAATGCGAAATCCATAGATATGATCGGCTGAACAGAAAAGGAGGTGGTGTCCTGTTTGCTGTTCATTCTTCAATTCCATCTGAAGAAGTCGATGTAGCCCATCTCTCTTGTCTGATATTAATTTTAACGTTCTCCCTCGCTGTACTAGGCAGTTTAGGCCCTTACTTTTAAAATTTTCTAGAACAAATTTTGAGCTGAACGAACCATTCCGCCGCATATGTCACAATTTCAATTCTCATTCCAGCACATTTGATCTAACAGACTCACTCATTATCATTAAAAAATTATTTTATCTAATCTTAACAAGTAACATTTAAAAATTATAAACTTTAATTTTAACTGTTGAAATTTTTGTTTCTGTAACTGAGCAGCTTAAGAACGCTCTCTTGCCTTTTATGACTCGTTCGCTGATTGCGCCCCTCGCGTCGGTTAGGCGGGAGGAGGGTAATCGTTGGGTATAATTATTACTATTATTATAAACGAATTTTTAACAAATGATTATGTTGTGAAATATAATTTTACATTTAAGAATTGAAAAAGCGGTTCAGCCGTTCCTGAGTTATAAATGGTGTAACTAACACGACTTTCTTTTGTTTACATTGATGCGATGTTTTTCTATGGTGTTTATTATTGCTAATATTTTTTTATGGAAATATACAGGTTATTCCTACACATATGAATTTTTAACTAAGGCTTCTGATTTGAAATATAATTTTATATTTATAAATTGAAAAGTATAATGTGTAATTAAATTGGCTCTTCAGCCGCGCTTCAAAAAAAATAACTCCGGTCAGTCCAACACCGGGGTGATCATAGTTCTTTTGTGTCAAAGTACTATCTCCAGACCAATTTTCAACCAAAGCTGTTCAGCCGTTCCTGAGTTATAAATGGTGTAACTAACAAGATTTGCTTTTGTTTACATAAATGTGAGGTTTTTCTATTGTTTTTATATTGTTAATTTTTTTTAAAGAAATATTCAAATGATTCCTGCACATATGAATTTTTAACAAATGCTTATGTTGTGAAATACTATTTTACATTTATGTATTGAAAAGTATCCTATGTTCTTACCTTGGTTCTAAGCTAYCTCCTCACCAATTTTCAGCTAAATTGTTTCAGCAGTTCTTGAGTTACAAATGATGCAACTAACACGACTTTCTTTTGTTTACATTGATGCGAGGTTTTTCTATTCTTTTTATTATTGTTTATTTTTTTAAGAAATATTCAAATTACTCTTATACATATGAATTTTTAACTAATGCTTCTGATTTGAATTATAATTTTATGTTTAGAAATTGTAAAGTATCCTGTGTCCTTAACTTGGCTCTAAGCTATCTCCCCACCAATTTCAATCAAAGTGGTTCAGCAGTTCCTGAGTTATAAATGGTGTAACTAACACGACTTTCTTTTGTTTACATTGATGCGATGTTTTTCTATTGTTTTTATTATTGCTAATATTTTTTATGGAAATATACATGTTATTCCTACACATATGAATATTTAATAATGCTTATGATTTGAAATATAATTTCACATTCATGAGTTGAAAAGTATCCTATGTCCTGACCTTGGTTCCAAGCAATCTGAGTTATTCAGCCCTATCACGCAATCCATCGTAGACTGTTTTTTAGGGAAAGTTACGAAACTGCTATCATGCAATTCGAACAGTTCGGAAAGTAAGTTCGAAAATCGTAGAGTTGCATTCACTGAATTCACACGGAACGGAAAATTTTGAAGTTTAGCGTAATTTTTGTACGACAGGTTTGTGTTAACGGAGAAAAAAATTTAAAAAAAGAAAAATATAAGTTTTAATTGAATTCACACTATAACACAGTCTTTATCATTAAAATAATATTTAATTCAAACTATAACATAGTTTTTATCATTAAAATAATATTTAATCCGATTTCCGCAGGCCCAAAGTAATTACCACAAAGCAACAATATGCACTAATCGTTGAGCTGTTACAGCAAAAACCAGAAATGGCGCAGGGTTTTACCAAGTGCAAAAAAGAAGAAGTGGCAGCTTTTTGGAACAACATGGCCCAAGAGCTCAACATTGTTGGTCCGCCTATTAAGGATATTTTCAGCTGGAAGAAAGTAATAAATTTGTAGATTTTATTGTTGTAACAGGATAATTTAAAGCTTGTTTGACTTATTTTTTATTAGGTATGGCTTGACTGGAAGGCTTACATTAAAAGGAAATTGGTTGAGAATAAAAAGAAGCAGTCAGCTACTGGTGGCGGCAGAAATAGGCAGCACCATTTCAATGAATTGGAAGAAGCGGTGATAGCACTAACGGCATTGGAAACCAGTACAAGTGGTATTGCGAATACAGTAAGCATCGGCTTACCTAATGTAGCAGACGTGGGCGATGAGACAGAGGCAGACGTTTCGATGCCATCAGTGTCCTGCAGACCAGCACTGCCTCGACGTACTACTAGGCCGCCAGAAAAAAGTACAGCAGACTTTTTAAAACAACAACTTGATGTTCAAAAAGAATTCCAATACAAGGTTCTCGACAAATTGCACGACCTTTCGTTACCTATGCGACGAGTAGGCAGAGCATTGGAAATGCAAAACGATTTTAAAAAAGCGGAAGTTGAAGAATTGAAAAAACACAACGTAGCTATGGAAAATTTGGTAGCTGCTAAAAATTCAATTAAACAGAAAATGTTAGAGATAGAAGAACAAAAATTGCAAGCTATGACAAAAAATAATTAAATGAATTAAATAAATACTGAATTACAACTATAAATATTTTGTGTTAATATTTATTTAGGATACTATACTCGTGTAAGTGTTGCACATATAGTTTCTCTGATTTGTGAAGCTGCAGCATTATAAGTTGATGAAACAATTTCATTACTTTCTGTAAAAATATTTGGTTCTGGTTCCGAATTATTTTCTAAACTTTCATCATTCACGCGATAGTGAATGCAAACTTTGTGTAACGCTGCCGCAACATTAACGATTTGAGATGCCTTCCATGGCTCGTAGTGAAGCTTAAGAGCACCCAGAAGACATCTAAATCGATTTTTAAAAACTCCTATGGTTCTTTCAACGATATTTCTCGCTTTTGCATGTATTTTATTATATTTCTTTTCTGGGCTTCCTGAGGGAGGGGTACGGAATGGTGTCATTAACCATGGTTCTAAGGCATATCCAGCATCTCCTGTACAAATATTAAATTTTGGGAATTTTTGTAATATATATATTTGTATGTATAATACCCAAAAGCCAAGTGTTCCGTTCACCATCGAGGTACTTTTTCTCATGAAAATAACGAGCATTGCTGACATTCCATATGTGAGAGTAGTGATTGCTGCCAGGAAACTGAGCATTCACATAACGTATTTTCATTTTATTGTTACAAATCTGCAAAACATTGATTAAGATGTTTGAAATGCGAATTTGTCACCAAACTTACAATCATGGCATTGATACTAAAGTATCCTTTGCGGTTATAATAGAGAAACTTATCTTTAGTCGGAGCAACGATTTTAATATGTGTCCCGTCTACACACAAAATCGCAGCTGGAAATCCGTATTTCTGAAAAAAATCCTTTTTCGCTTCACTTTTTTCAACGTTACTTAACTCGAGGTTTATCCACTGAAGACACAAATGGGACTGAAGCGATCCCAATACTTCTTTTAAGATGTAACAAAATGTTGACTGTGCCATTGGAATATCGAAGTCTTTACCCACTCCATGCTGATAGCCACCTTCAGTTAAAAACCGTAAAACCGAAGACAATCGATGAAGTAAAGATATAGATGACGATCGTGAAGAACTTGCATTCCTCTCTAGAACATCGAGGACATACATAAAGGCCATCTTATTTAAGCGATAATTTTTAATAAACCTGTTTTAGAAAAATAATTTTAATAAAATTTAACAATGAATTTTTGTGGATTTTTGAACTGTACATTGTTTCGTCCACATCGAAAGGGTTGCTCTTGTCCCTCAGGGATTTTCGGTGAATTTTTATATCACGCCGACTTCTCTCAAGTTCTTCCTCAAGCAACATAAATAAAAACGTTAGCGAATACATATTTTTTCGTAAAATCAATTTGAATATAAACGATTTCACTTTTATTAATCAAAGTTTGAATTTTTTCTTCTACACAGCTGATTTCGAAATGTCAAAATTCAAAATTAAGTCTGACAACAAAAGTTTCGAATTCTCATGAATTCAATGACAGCAAATTATGCGTATTCGTAGCGGACATTCGTATTCGTAGCTTCGCTACGATGGATTGCGTGATAGGACTGATTAGTGGTGAAACTAACAAAACTTTCTTTTGGTTACATAGATATGAGGTTTTTCTATTGCTTTTATTATTGTTAATTTTTTTTTAAGCAATATTCAAATGATTCCTGCTTATGTGAATTTTTAACAAACGCTTATGTTGTGAAATATTATTTTACATTAATGAATTGAAAAGTATACTAAGGGTATGCTACAAGGTAACTACCTTGGTTCCAAGTTATCACCCCACCAATTTGCAGCCAAATCGGTTCAGCCGCCCTGAGTTATAAATGGTGAAACTAACAAGACTTTCTTTTGTTTACGTAGATGTGGGGTTTTCCATTGTTTTTATTATTTTAAATTTTTTTTTAAAGAAATATTGAAATTAGTCTTACTCATATGAATTTTGAACTAATGCTTATGATTTAAAATATAATTTTACATTTATGAATTGAAAGTACCT
>NW_017537543.1:38033-47716 GCF_001853355.1 Bactrocera latifrons | reverse complement strand
TACTGTAGTAATTATAAAAAATGTCTTCAAAATGTTCGAAATTTTCTTAAATTAACTCAAAATCAGAGTTGAATGCTGTTATTAAAAAATATATAGACTATTTTTAATAGTTTGATTTCAGTTTTGATATTTTATATTACGAAAAATTATAATTGAAAAGTTAGATGTGTACAAAACCACATATGCGAATTGAGTAATGGCAACATTGTTCAAGCAAATTGATTTTTTTCATAACTCGTTTGCCCTTCCCTCCCTAAACTGATATTCCCCTCATCAAGCCCTCGTGCGCACTTTGCTTACTTTGCGGGCTAAAAATGTGCCCATCCCTGTGCTATGCAATAGGTTTACCGCGGCAGTCCGCGAGTGCCACACGTTTATTTTAATTAAAATTTTAGAAAACATATTTTTAATTTAAATTTAAATTTATTTGATTTTTCTTGCCAAACAATTTTGATCAAATATTTAGAAAAAATTTCTTTCAAATAAAAAAGGAAAATTTTCCATATATCTAACTAAAAACAGTAGATCACAAAAGACGAAAAGTCGAGTACATTTTAACTCTAAAATAATTCCTTTTTTTAATTTTTAATTATAAGCTTTGGGTCATTTGTTTCTCAATACAGTATTTTCGGTTTATAATTACAAATACAATTTCCAACAAAGGAGTTTTTATTTTGGACAACGCATGAATCGCTATAAAATACGATTGAGTTAACACGTTCGTCTGTGGATACCCTCTTTAAATGCTGGAAAATACGTAATGATATTTCTTTAGCACCTCGCTGCCCAACTGCTTCGTACCAGATATAGCAAAAGCCTTATTCGCTTCACAATCGATGTAAATCACGCGTTTCTGAAACTTTAATGACAAAAACATGTGGCACAATTTAATAAAACTTATTTCAAACACATAGAATGTCGGAAAAATTTTAACCTACCTTGGTCTTCCATTGTGTTTTGAATTTTCACAATATTAATATGTACTGCAAAAGAGCACAATTCAGCAATTTCTTTAAGATAGCACTTGGAATAAAGAAGCAAGTCAAGTTAAATTGTTGGTTGAAAATAATTCGTTTTGGAAAAATACCATATCTTTTGTTATGTTAACTAATGATAAGAAACACAGCACGAAACAAAAGCACAACTTAAGTTATGGTAGGTATTAGAAAAAAAAAATACTTTGGATAAAACAACACAAGTATACTTATGTAAGTTTCCGAACAACAAACTTACTTCGGAATAAAAGCACAATCAGCTTTTCTTTGGTTAATATCTCGCTAACTACTGGAGTGATCTTTATAAGATTTTGACACAATGTGGAATCAAGTATGGAGATTCCAACCATGATAATAACTCATTTTGGCCAAAAGTGGAGTTGTGTTGTGTTATGAAATATTGTAAATCTGGCATCACTATACTTCTTATTCCTTTTATACTATTCTTATGTATATTATATTCAATAAAGTCAGTCGTCAYCTWWMATTGARMCTGCKTGYACGTAACTCTGTTCAACAGGTTATGGGCCTATTGCTCAACAAGTTATTTGCCTATTGCTAAAAGTAATTTAATTTGAATTTAATTTTATTTAAAAGAAAATGGCGACAAGTGCTCTTAGTTTTCCATTTGAAAAACTTCGTGGACGTGAAAATTTCGATTATTGGAAGCGGAATGCAAAATCGTATTTGGTCCTAAAAAGTTGCTGGAAAATAACGGAGAACGGTTTATCCGCAAATTCCAACGGAAAAAGATCGTGACAGCAATGAACGGGCACAGGCGGGGATTACGCTCATGGTGGAGCCGAGTAATTTTTCGCATATTGCAAACGCAGTGACTGCAAAGGATGCATGCGATTCGTTAATGGCCGCGTATGAAGACAGTGGTTTAACTCGCAAAGTAGAGCTTTTAAAGAAGCTGGTGAAGTTAAAGCTGGAACAGTTTCAATCCGTACAAGATTATGTGAACGAGATGGTCATGACGTTAATCAAGTTGCAAAATGCAGGTCTGGACGTAGGTGATGAACTGGTGGCATCATTATTGCTTGCTGGGTTGCCTAATGAGTACCAAGCACTCGTTATGGCTGTGGAGAATTCGAAAGCGAAATTAACTGTCGATAGCGTTAAGAGTTTGTTGTTGCAAGATGTAAAATTTGACTGTAGTAAAGATCGTACTGACAACGCTTTGTATTCGAAGAATTTCCAACAGAAAAGGTACGACAAAAGTTCTAATCGGAAAAAGTTTCGTTGTTTCAATTGTGGTCAGGAAGGCCATATGCGTAAAGAGTGTCGCAAGTCTCTGCAATCAAAGAGAGTAAATGAGAATGAAGGTCAAAGCAAGACGGCAATGTTTTCAAATGCGGTATTAGCGAATTCGTATTTGCATTCTCAGAGCGGCGAAAATGTGTGGTATGTTGACTCTGGCGCAACGTCACATATGACAAACGATCTGAAGTTACTTTCGAAGTKGAGAGCAGCAGAGCATAATGAAGTAATTTTAGCTAACAGTGAGCGAGTTCCTGTTAACAGCGCAGGCGAAGTCAGCCTGATTTTAAATGTAAAGAGACAAAAAATCAAAACGAATATTCGAAATGTCGAGTATGTTCCCAGTCTTTGCGCTAATCTTTTGTCGGTTCGGCAAATAACAAAGCAAAACAAAAAGGTGATATTCGAAGGGAATGTATGTAAAATCCTTGATGAAAAAAACAGACTAATTGCAAAAGCATATGCAGAAAATGGTTTGTACAAATTAGATTGTGCTAAAATTCCAGTTGGAAAAGCAATGACAACTATTGATAATTTTGAACTGTGGCATCGAAGGTTGGGACACATTTGCAAAAACAGCATGAAGCAGGTGCAGAAATCAACGCTTGGAGTTAACTACAACGGCGCAAGTGAAAAAGAATGTATTGTATGTTGTAAGGGTAAACAAACTAGAATAACAACTAAATCGGCTGGTACTCGTGCTAAAATTTTTTTAGACGTTATACATTCGGACGTCATTGGTCCAATTAGCACAAAATCGTTCAGCGGTGCAAGATTTTTGTTGGTGTTTGTTGATGATTTTTCAAGAAAGGTATTCGATATACCGATAGTATCTAAATCCGATGTATTTGAAAAATTTAAGCAATTTAAAAGCGAAGTAGAAACGTAATGTGATCGCAGAATAAAAGTGCTCAGAACAGATAATGGCACTGAATATTGTAATTCCCATTTCATAAACTTCTTGCGTGAATGTGGTATTGTTCACCAAAAGACAGCTCCATATACGCCTGAGCAAAACGGGGTGGCTGAGCGAATGAATCGTACGTTAATTGAACGTGTGAGATGCATGTTGATGGATTCTGGCTTACGAAACATATTTTGGGCAGAAGCTGCAAATACAGCAGCGTACTTAGTAAATCGTAATCCTTGTAGAGGTAATACTCAAAGTCCAGCAGAAATATGGACTGGTGTGAAACCAAATTTGAAACACTTACGCATATTTGGTTGTACAGCGATGGTTCATATACCGAAGCAAAAACGTTTAAAGCTGGATGTTGTTGGTTATTGCACAGAATCAAAAGCATTTAGGCTTTATCGAAAATCTGACTGCAAGTTTATTGTAAGTCGTGATGTAAAATTTTTAGAAAATGTAAGTAATAAATCCAAGCACGCAGAGCCAAATCTAATAGTTGATATATTTAATGAAAATGAAGCTAACAATATTAACAATTCAGGGGAGCTGAATGACAGCGAATTGTGTGGTGTCAGTATATCTTCGGAAAGTGAATACGATACTCCTGATGACAGTGAGGTAGCTGATTAGTGTGGCGAAGAGTATGTAGTTCGTCGATCGGAGCGTATTGCTAACAAAGCCAAGAAGAGGTTATTGCTAAGCGTGGTGTCTGATGCTAATGATCCGGTGAATCTGGAAGAGGCATTGAATAGTCCAGAGGCAGATGACTGGAAACGTGCAATGAAAGAGGAGATAGATTCTCATAAGACAAACAAAACTTGGGTACTTACGAAATTGCCCTGAAGCAATAAATTCGAAGTGGGTTTTTAAAACGAAGCGCAATGCTGAAGGTGCGCTGGTTCGTTATAAAGCAAGGCTCGTGGTTAAAGGTTGCTCACAGAAACGAGGCGTTGACTACTCGGAAACGTAGAAATGTGTCCAAAAACTGAAGAAAAAAAGAAAGAGATGGAAAAGGTTCCATATATGGAGGCAGTGGGTAGTCTGTTGTATGCAGCACAAAATACCCGGCCTGATATCAGCTTCGCAGTTAATTTGCTGAGTCGTTTTTCACAAAACCCCGGCAAAGGTCATTGGGTCGCATTGAAGCGTGTGATGCGGTATTTAAAGGGTACAGTCAGTAAAGGAATCATGTTTCGGAAATCAGCTCAAGGTTTAACTGGTTATTGTGATGCTGACTGGGCAGGAGATCTTGATCAAAGGCGGTCAACTTCTGGTTACGTGTTTATAATGCAAGGTGCATCTATATCTTGGTCATCGCACAGACAGCGTACCGTAGCATTGTCATCGACTGAGGCGGAGTTAACGTCTGTAGTGAGAGCAATGCAAGAAGCAATTTGGTTACATCGGCTAGAGTCGGAACTAGTTCATGGTGGTACAGAAGGAATAAAAATGTACTGTGATAACAAGAGCGCTATTCACATTGTTCGGAACAATAATTTCTCTCCTCGAACTGAACATCTGGGCATCAAGGCGAAGTTTATACGAGAGAAATTACGAGATAAGTCATTTCAGCTGGAATATATTTCAACTAGCGAAATGTTAGCAGATGGTTTAGCAAAGGCTATACCTGCAGTTAAGAATGAATTTATTAATGATAAATTAGGCTTAAAGTAAAGTCATGTATCACTTAACATAATTTTTGATTTAACTAACATATTAATAGTGTTGTCAGATGTTCCATTAAAGGGAAGTGTTATGAAAYATTGTAAATCTGGCATCACTATACTTCTTATTCCTTTTATACTATTCTTATGTATATTATATTCAATAAAGTCAGTCGTCATCTTTCATTGAAACTGCGTGTACGTAACTCTGTTCAACATGATGTTATGGCTTGGGACCACAGATTTAATGTAAGCATATACATTAATACATGTTAATGTGCTATCGAACATTTTTTAAATGCGAAAAGACAATGGAAATTTGTAATTTGTATCCGCGACATTCTACCAAATATATATGGAAAATAGAGAGCAACCGGGGTTGAAAACTGCAAGCAATCTCCAAAAAAGTCATAAAATTGTCCATAAAAAAAAATTACTCATACGTCGTTGAGAACGATCTTGAAGTACTTGTACATTATGTGCTGGCTGGCATTAGGGTAAACCATTTAATTATGATTAAATATATATTTTTTTAGTTCTTTAATATCCACACAAAATAAGTAGGATGGGTAGGACTATTTTAATCTTCAATAAAAATTTAGTGCGAAATCAGTTCATTATGCTACAGAGTATAATAATTTTATTCACCTAATGGTTGTATATATCATTTAAAACTAATCGATATAGATAGAGGGTTATATACCGTATGTGCAATATAAAGAAGAGTTTAAATCCATACTATATATCCGCAGCTTTCAAACCTATTTCAACATGGTACATAACATTATTTGTTACAGTGTGAAAATGGTTGACTTTTCTTCTTATATATTACAGATGGTATGTGAGGTACAATAATGAAATTCAGGGAGCACTTTATTTTATTCATAGTATTGTCAAAAATAAATAAAATCGGGTCAATACTACCCCTATCCCCCTTATAATCAATATGTAAGTTGGCTTAGCAAAATTAACTTAGTGACTATTAGTGAATATATAGTTCTATAGTTTAATGCCAAAATTATTTAAATTTAGTGTACGAATTACCCCTACTCTTATATACTAAAATAGGTACTATGGGCAAAAAATGGTGAGACTTTATTCACAGTTTTAAAATTCCTAATATATGTTTAAAATTCTATGTCACTTGTGCCAACGTTTTTTGCAATCCTCGAAACAGTTGTTACAGTCAATTTCCGGAATAGCCTTCATTGCGCTTATCGATTCACGTTTAATGTCTTCAATTGACTCAAAATGGTTTAGACGGAGCGGTCGTTTGAAATTGCTCATTAGGTAGAAGTCACACGGAGCTAAATCTATTGAATACGGTGAATGAATGCAGTATGCGACGGTGCATTATCGTGGGGTAAAAACCAAGAGTTACGGTCTCTCTTTACGAATAGCTTCGCGCAAATGACGCATAACACTCAATTAGTATTCCTTGTTGACAGTCGGAAGGATATCGAAAAGCACCACCTATAGATAATTAAAGAAAACTGTCAACATTATCTTTATTTTTTATTTGATTTAACGGTAGATTGATCGACTGGGTCGTAAGCATAGAATCAAGGCTCGACGCGACTAGTAAAACATTTCATAACATCCGTGTAGTCGGAAAGCATTGTTTTACATTTTGGAACCAATCGTGCTTTACCTTTTCTTAGGCTCAAATGACCAAATTATTTTCACTGATACTTTCGTCGGGATGCCCGTAAAATACAAAATTGCTTGAAAATATGTATGTCCTCAAGTATACCTCAGCAATGTCAAAAATAATTACCGAATGGGCTCAAAAGGTACTGGGCCGACTTAAAAAAGTCTTTCACCAATAGAATGCTACATTCTTCCAATTTGACATAGGCTACATTTCATTTTGAAACAAAAAAAAATTAGTAATCCTTGGTAAAATTTTAACAATGTAACCGAAGGTATAGAAAAATGAGTCTTAAAATATCTTTCGTCGAATGCGCTGCCGAAACTATTAGCGATAGAAGAAAATAATATACAACGATATTGAAGAACATCATAATGTCTACAAAAAACTCCGCGGTAGCATATGTCCAACTATTGTAGTTATGTCACTACAACACCTTTTTTCATTTAAAATATTAATGAAAATTGCTAACCAAATTCAAACCATGCTATTTATGTGTTTATATTAATCCCCGTATTACGAGCTCGGTAATCGCTACTAATAGAAATCTAGGTAATTGCACTAATTGAGGTTGTTGCACCCAGCGAAGAAAAATGTATAACAAGAAATATGACAAACAAAAATCATTTTATGATATAGAAAGCTTATGTTTTTATTAAAGCTTTAATTTTGAAACATATCGGGTATTGTTGTTTGCACTTTCTTCTTAATAAGGGGGGTTTATTATAGCCCTTTCAAGAATATCGTTTTCCTCTATTTTACAGTTTTTTGTACTTTTAAAGTGAATTTTCGGACAAAAATATTTCATCTGTTTCTAAGTGAATTATTTGTTTATTTTTTACAACTGGTTTTATTAATAAATTTTGATAATTGGTTGCTTCTAATTCTGGTATTTCGTTTAAAAGTAAAGTATTTATTTTATTTTGTTTTGCCCATTGAGTTGCATATTTGACATTTATTATTTCTTTTTTTATTAGTCTTACTCGATTTTGCAAATTTATTGCTATTTCATTATTAAACAAATTGTCTTTCTTGATTGTATTTTTTAACATATTTGGAAATGTAGTTAAATCATTAATTCTATTCTGTAGTTGCTTCTTTATAATGACCTGGTTGCTATTGTTTGAATAATTTTTTTTTTTTTTTTTTAATTTAGAGATTTGACTAACTAAACAGTTTTGATGTTACTTTTATGGTTTGTTATATTAAAGGTTTGTTTATATCTTCTATTGATTTTGACTGGATTATTCTTGCTTGTGCAAGTTTTGAAAATTTATCTATTGCTGTTAAGACTAATTTTTTTTCAGTTGAAAATAAGTCTATGTGAAGTGTATGTCCAGCAAACTCAGGTATTGGGGTTTCTATAATTGTTGGATTTGGACGATGTCTATCATATTTTCCTTCCTTGCATACTTGGCATTGTTTTACCAATGTAGTTATTCTTTGCCTCATTTTCGGAAAATAATGTTGATACTGCAACTATCAGAAAAAATTTTCCTGAGCGTTCCTATGAGCCCTGTTGTGAATATGTAAAATTATCTCATCCTGGTCTGTTTCTTTTATTATGTCTTCTACCTTTATTTAAGTAAATCTGATTTTAAAAGACCTAAAATGTTCTTGATACAGTCTTTGAATCTGTCCCATTATGTCTTCTCTCGTGTAGATTCAATTTATTACTGAAGGGTTTAAGTACTTTCTCAATATTTTCATTAGATCATCATCAGAATATCTTGGTTGAAAACCAGTGTGTTTATGGAATGTAGGGAATTGAATGGTAAACGTGTAGTAGGAGGATGTTCTTGGTAAATAAAAATTTTAAATGGGTTTTAAAAGCGTTTATCGGTACCTCAATGCTGGGGATAAGCTTATGAGGAGAGCTTTGAGCACTGTGTTGGGTTTCCGTTATTGAATTAATTTCATATTGTTTTGGTACTCGAGACAATGTATCAGTTACAATATTTTCTTTTCCTGGTTTATAGAGTAATTCTTTATTATACTCATCCAGGTAGGACTCCCATCTTTTAATTGCTATTCCACCTTTCCAATTACAATCATATGTACGTGGTTCGTGATTTGTATAAATTTTTACTTTGGAATCACTATAAAGATAACCTTTAAAAGTTTTTACTACCCAAGATATGGCTAACATTTCTTTTTTCGCTGTTTCAGTTCTTTTTCAGTTTTTGATAGAGTTCTCGATATAAACGCGATTGGTCTGCCAGATTGAGAGAATACTGCTCCTACTGCATGATCAGAGGCATCCGTAGTTAATGTATTTTTTAGCTGCTCAAATGCTTTCTTGGCCTCATTATCTAGATGTATTATTTTTCTAGAAGAAGCACTCTTTGAATTGCGATCATCTTCTCCCCTAAGTAGTGGCTTTAGTGGTTTAGCTATTGCAGCATAGCCCATTATAAACTTTTTATAATATCCTGATAGTCCAAGTAAGTATCTCAGTTCTCTAAAAGTTTTTGGACATGGATAGTTGGCTATGGCTTCTACATTTGCCGAATTCGTTTCTATTCTGTTGTCTGAGATAACAAATCCTAAAAATTGTACTTCATATTTGAAAAACTCGCATTTGTCTAGTTGGCATTTAATATTGGCTTCATTTAGAGTTTTGAATATAAGGTCAAGATTTTTGTAATGAGTTTCTTCATCTTTACTAAAGACAATAATATCGTCAATTATATCAATGTATATAACAAAATTACCTATGTGATCCCTGAGTATATCATCAAGGGCGCGTTGGAATATTTGGAGTTTTTCAACCCAAATGGGAGTCTAATGAATTCGTAATTTCCGTTATTCTCGGAAAACTCTGTGTGACGCAATGCCACTGTCCTTCATGAGGATCTGATGGACCCCACTCTTGAGGTCTAACACAGAAAATAGTTTATTGTTGTGCAGGTACTCCGTTAATATCTGGTATCTGTCCGCTATTGTGACACCTTTTAATTTTCTATAGTCAATTACCATTCTGTATTTTTTTGTATTTGATGCATCTAATTTTTTGGGAACAATCCACACAGGTGAATTGTAGGGTGATCGGGAAGATCGTATTATGTTGTTATCTAAAAAATCTTTTATTTGCTTGTTGACTTCGTCTTTCCAAGCCATGGGGTACTGATAGAATTTTGAGTATACTGTGTGGTGGTATAGTTCAGTTTGTCGTCGGGTTTTGCAAGGAGATTTGG
>NW_017537543.1:27459-37817 GCF_001853355.1 Bactrocera latifrons | reverse complement strand
TTCTTTTCTTTGACAATTTGTAAGATGATCTAATATGGGTATAATTGCATTTACTGATTCAAATTTTTTGGGAATACTCATGCCGTTTCTAAGGAACAATTTACCTCTTTCCGTGTCAATAATTGCACCTAGTTCCTTCAAACTGTCATTATCTAATATTCCGTCAAATGTTCTGAGCGTGGGTAATATAAACAAATTAGTTATTTTGTAATGGGTTATTTTTATTTCAACCCCTACGATACTGCATTAAATGGGGTTTCATTCTGTGGTGGATTCTGTACAAATTTTGGCTGAATATAATTTCTATGGATCCGGTATCAATCAATATTTTGAGAATTTGTCTGCTCCTCACCTTACATTCGAAATTAGGAGTCAGTTACTCTAAAAAATTAAGATAAATAGAATCGGATTGCTGTTCGTAATCACTATTTTCAATAACATCGGAATAGTCGCTAAGTGTTTCATCGTAATTTGTCTGTTCTTCTTATTCTGAGATAGTTTGCTGATAATCAGTCATAGTTGGTACTGGTTCTTCTGTGCCTGTTTGTTGGTAAGTATCTGTCTGAAAATTAAAATTACTTCGTCGTTTGGCTATCTCGGCAGTGGGCATGGGTGGTCTTTTACCTAAATCAAATTTCTAATGTGCTCAAGACCCTTTTATCTGCGTAGTGTAGCGTAAGGCATTTGGAGCATTGCCAGTGTCTGCGTTACCAGACCAGACAAAAAACCAAAGTACTTTGGCATACCAACTGT
The DNA here is from genome assembly GCF_001853355.1 of Bactrocera latifrons. Lineage (NCBI taxonomy): Eukaryota > Metazoa > Arthropoda > Insecta > Diptera > Tephritidae > Bactrocera > Bactrocera latifrons. The sequence continues at coordinate 37,064 of NW_017537543.1, read as the reverse complement.
GTGTTCGTACGTTCTTAAAATTCTGTCTTCACTTTTTTTCCATGAGCCAAACTCGGCTGAGTCACCGGAAAATTCTCTTAAACTTTTTACTTTCTGGCACTTTGTCTAGTTCTCCTAAATTATCTAGGTGATCTTGTTCAATTCCTTGACATTCTACATTGGTAAAATCAAATGCTTTATTTTGAGTTTGTTGTAATAAAATCGGTAGTTGTTCATATAACACCTGACGAATGACATTTGTTAAGTCGCTAGGTTGGGTCATATTTCTGTTGTTTTGAAACGTCGCTTGTATTTGTAACTGTCTTTGTCGTTGGTGGGGATTTTCTTCAATATCAATTACTGGAGGTCTAATTGCTCTAAATTGCTTGGATTAGCCACCCGTTTTTTTTTTCAAAATTTAATTTTAATTTATTGTTATTGTTTTTGAAAACCAGTAGCTGGTTTTACCCTTTTATCCTGTAGGGTCCTTTGGGTAGGAATCGCAGAATTCGGTTAAATTATACTACTTTTGCGTACAAAACTTCGTTAAGTTAATTGTTTGTAATAGTAGGAGTTATTATTTTTTTATCGATTTACGCCCTTTTAATTATTTGTAATTTTATATGGACTTAAATTTCACAATTTCGATTAGTCAATTTCACTTTCACTTTAGTTCAATATGTTTACGAAATATTTATATAAAATTTTAGTTTTCTACTTAATGGTTTGAGGTTTAATATCAATTTTTTTGTATAAAATTTTAAATTCTCAAATATAATTTTTTTTGTCAATTAAACTTAATATCTTAAAGTTTTTCATAAATTTTTAACATTTCAGGTATAATTTTTGGCTTACTTTATTTATATCTTTTCAATTTCTAATATCAAAATTTAATTTTTTAATTCACTTATGTTTCAAAATTACTTAAATTCTAACTTTCATTAGGGAATTTGATATGGTCGCTCCTCCTGGTAATTCGGATTTTGTCCCGTTTGCTTCTTACTAAGGATCCCGCAGCTTACACAAATCTAGAGGGTGACCTGACAAGACTTGCAATGCACTGATTTTGTGCAGCGAAGTTCAACTTTTTAGTTTTTATGCTCGCTGGCCCCTGCTCGGGCGCCAGTTAAGTTCTTCTTTATTGAGTTTTTAAAATAAAACTGAAACATAGAATCTTAAAAATACCCTAAGCTAGCTGTGGTTCAACGGCAGCGGCGTCGGCAGAGCTTAACGGATGTTGAATAGTCAGCAGAATTGAAGTTGATTATTGTTGTTGATATTATTATTTATTGATCAGCAATAATGTCGAATGTTTCGAGAGTTGTAGACGATGCTTTTTTATGTTATTCAACTTTAACAACAACATTGTTGCAATGATTGTTTTTATGTTGAAATAAATATTTGTTGTATTAACTTACATATTTGCATACATTGCGAAAGCATGCAAATATCACTATGCTGTTGTCGGGAGTATCATAAGGAGCATGCAATGCATATAAATATATTTATGACTCTTCCTATTCTTGGGTATGTGAGATAGAGAACGCAATAAAAAAGTCTTTATGTTATCTGTGTGATAGGTGTGTTTTGTACACATTTTTCGCTGTCAAAAGTGAAACAAAATATAAAGAAGCAAAACGAAATTCTTCATTAGGAGTGCAATCGTGGGCATGCATACATATGTATATTTCTGTCTCTCCATATTCTCTGCTTCGGCATATATGCCATGTCATCATATGCCGTAAATACATACATATATTTATTTCTCTTCATATTCTCGGTTAGAATATGTGAGAGAATTGTAAAAATGTTAAAATTGTGAGCCGAATTCCGACCTACAATGTTAACAAATGCGGCGAATTCCTTACTTTGAATCCAACAAATGTTCGACATCGAACCTGCACCTTCCCTATACTTTACATTCTCTGGCCGGGCATCGCGGTTGGCGGGGTGGAGAGGCCACTGAAATATAGGAGTGGGGCGTGCACGTCTGTAAGATAGGTAGCCGCGCGGCTCAGTCGCACATAGAGCACATTTTCCTTCTATCCATTAGGACTTATTTTCAAAACTGCGCATAAATTACTTGATCTATTTAAGTATTCTAAGTATTTTTTTATGAAAACTTCTATTTAATAAACTGTTCATATTAAATTCAAATTAATTCTTATTTATTTTACTTGAAAACCAAAATTTTCAAATAATTATGCCTAAAAAAAAGGTCCTCAACATAGCTTCCAAGCGAGATTAGCAACGATTCGGCGTGTTGGATCATAATCCCCAGATTATTCTGATCGACTCGAAAGTCAAAGAGAATATTCATCACAACCACGGGCCAGATAATCTAGCGCCGAGCAATCGCATCGACTTGCTGAGAATAGAGGGCGAACCTCACAAGCTCGCGCAAGGGAAAGTAGCGCCGATCGTTCGATTCGTCTTTCAAATCAAAATGTCAGATCGTCAAAGGTTCGCGAAAGATAGTCGAGTGCAGAACACGCGCAACGTCTTGACGAAAATCGAACAAGAATTTCGCAAACACGGAAAAGAGAGTGCAGTGTCGAACACTCACTACGCCTTGCAGAACAAAATCAACGATCTTCTTAGATTTACGAACGAGAGTCGAGCTCCGAACGTCCACAACGCCTAGCTGGAAACAGAGATAGAGGCTCGCGGCTACGTGCCATAGAATCTAGCACCGAACGCTCTCGGCTTGCTGAACAGAGCCAGAAACTTACAGGCACGTGCCAGAGAGTCTACCGGAGACCCCTTGCAACGACTTACGGCACAAAAAGAGATACAACGTGCAGTAGCAATTAGAAGGCGTGATGGGATTTCAGCTCACAGCAATAGATAGGCATTCAGCTACCATCCACAAATTAACTATGATGGATAAGTTATTAAGATATGTACTAAATGTTCCGCGAAAAAATGAAGAGACGAAGAAATTAATATGTGTTGCGCGGCTGGAAAATAATACTTCTCAATATCGTAGAACCTCCAGAACTAATCAAAAGCTTTCTGACGAACAATAGTACACTATTTAAAAAACGCATGTCGTTACAATGACATCGTTCGGGGCGAAACAAATTAGCGAGAGGAATTTCATGCCAAACTTTAAGGTAGAGGGACAGGTTTGTCAGCTCAATAAATGCACAATTTCTGCAGATATATTTTATTTCCGATGCTGACCAACTATCTTTGCACTCTAGCATGGCTCCTATGCTAAAACTGGATTTGATCAACGAATTGCAGACCATGTTGAATAATCACAACGTTTACATGCGAAGTATTAAACAAAGTATAGAAACGACATCTCTAGAGAATTTAAAATTAATACTTCGCGCTGATCGCACTCCTCAAGCAGAACACCGAGGCAGATACAATGCGCCTTCCGTCAACGAAGTGGCCATTCTGTTAGTTGACTAAGACAAAGGCCCAAGAAATATAGTACTGCACGGTAGAGACTTAACGATTCCTCAGCCTGATTCCTTAGGAAATAAAACTGTATTATGCATGCAACTTAGAGCAGATGACTACATTCATCTGAGGGATGCTTTGAACCATGACGCAAACGTGAATGGAGCCGACATCGGACAGCGCGTCATTTTACCGTCATCATTTACGGGATGTCCGAGGTTTCTAAACAAAAAGACGCATGATGCTAGGTCCTATGTGCGCAACCACGGTCGGCCAGATCTATTCGTCACTGTTACGTGTAACCCTGAATGGGAAAAGATAAAGTAGGAACGCCACCGCCACGACATCGTTGCTCGAGTATTCCATATAAAAATGAAAAAAACTTATTTAAAAATATTCACGAAACCCGCGATTTTTGGACCGGCCAAAAGTTATATGCTTAGTTGTTAATGACAAAAAAGAGGATTGCCGCATTGTCATATGTTGTTTTTGCTGGAGACAGGTCGCTACTTTAAACATCCGAGGCAGAACGGTCAACATAAACTAGAGCTGGATCGGTCCATATTCCCCAATTATATTGCGATTTTTAATGCTCACATAAATGTTGAATTCTGCAATTCCGTCCAAGCAATTAAGTATATTTGCAAATACATCAAGAAAGGATCGCACCAAGCCACTGTCGGTGTCAGAAATGCTCACGACGAAGTGGAAAATTATTTGACCTCACGGTACATTAGTACATCGGAAGCAGTGTGCAGATTGTTACAGTTTCCAAGATCGACACCCCACCGTTGTACATTTGGCTGTACACTTAGAAAATGGGCAACGGGTATATTTTTCAGCTGAAAATATACAACGTGTAATTGAAAATCCATGAATTTGCCAAAACGTTACTCTACCATGAGGTCCCTCATTATTACATATGGGCCAATAACAAATTCTCAAGAAGGCCAAGACGTAGTCGGTCATCCCGGTGTAAAAAAAAGATGCGGCCTTGGGCCGAGTGTACAGCGTACATCCTTCTCAATCCGAATGCTTCTCAATTCGAGTGCCTTTATATCAGGATATTACTTCATCATGTGCGTGGCCCGACATCGTTCGAAGACTTAAAATCCGTTGATGGCATTGTTAAAGAAATATACCAAGCTGCTTGCAGAGATTTAGGTTTACTAGAAAATGGCAACCAATGGGAGAAGCTTCGGTTTCTGACTGCCCGTTAAAGTTGAGTCTCTCATTTGTGGCCATTTTGTTATTTTGTTTCCCCTCTGAACCTCTCAAATTATGAGAACCTTTCAAAGGCGATTTGTGTGAGGGCATCAGATGTGTAGTTCAACAACAAGATCAGGTTTGTGACGTACACAGCGAAGGCTTGATAGAAATATAAAACAAGCTTTTGGAACTGAACTTTTAGCAGATTTTTGATTGCCTTCCCCGAATTGGCAACAAAACATCGTCCATGCGACACCGTGATGACCGCATGATATTAACGAGTTGTCTGTATTTGTCAACACGCATGTACCCAAGTTAGTGACAGATCAAAAAATAGCATTCGATGCTATAGTACAGAGCGCCCGGTGGAACAGGCAAAACATTCTTTGCCAATTTAGCGTTGGCAAAACTACGACAACCTGGAAAAAAAGCTGTCGCAGTGGCATCGTTCGGAATTGCTGCAACCATATTAAATGATGGAAAGACTGCTCACTCTACTTTTAAATTACCATTGGCTGTGTATTTGGAACAATAATCTGTGTACTCGATCCGCAAAAATGGTCCGCTCGCCTAGCTCTTACAAGACACTTCGCTGGTCATCTGGGATGACTGCACCATGAGCCACCGTGAAGTGCACGCTGAGAGACATCCGAAGCTCAGGCCGTATAATGGGGGGCGTGGCGTTTGTTTTAGCTAGAGACTTTCGTCAAACATTACCAGTTATAACAAAAGGTACTCGAGCATGCCTTAAATCATCAACTTTATGGCAATGGGTTGAAACCCTTAATTTGGGCACAAATATGAGAGCCCATTTAAGTAACAATGTAGATAATAATTTCTCACAAAAACTTCTAAAACTTGGAGACGGAAAATTACCGTCTCCGGTTGCAAACAGTCCTCAGGTATTGTTGGATACCGAATTAGGTCAAATCGGTCAGAGTCTAAAAATTCTTGTGGACACAAAATATCCGGGCATACAAAATCTTACGGAGAGAAATTTTAATAGGCTCTATACGAGGGCGATAGTGTCCACGTGAAATGAATCGGTTAATGAGATTAAAAAAAATTACTGTGAAAAAAGTACCCGGTGAATTTAAATCTTACAAATCTATTGACACAGTATGCAACATCGAAGTCCCAGGGTCAAACATTTTCGATGGTTGGATCGACCTAAGAAAAGAATGTTTTTCGGATGGACAACTATATGTTGTGGGATCTCCTGAAAATCAATATATTTTGTTGCCATCTACAAATACCACTGCCAACGTAGTTTACAGTGAAGCTTTAAKATAAAAACTGACAAATATAAAAATAAAAAACGTTAATCTACCTTAGTATTATATCTGAAAAATAATGTAAAAGTGAACCTGTAAAATACAAAATACTAAAAATGTAAATTATTAAGTAATAATAAGAATGAATATGATTAATGACAAACCCTTTTTTCATAAAAATTAAAAAACAAAAAAAAAACAACAAAATATATAAAACCAAAATAAAAAGCACAAAACAACAAAACCAAACAAAAAAAGAAAATTTTTGGAAGGAAACTACTAAATAATGATAGGCAAGTTTCTATCGACACAAACAAAAATTTCTTTGAAATACCAGGATATATAGGTCGATACATTTTTAGTTGAAAGTTGTCAACGTTTAATTTAGACTGTAGACATTTTATTCGACTTTGCTTTTATTCTAATTACTTAAAAATATATATTAAAAATGTGTATAATATCCTATGTAAATATCAGTTTTTTAGGTGCCCGCCACTTAAACCATGAAAGAAATTGAACATAAATAGACTTGCATACAAATAGAACTGTGAGATTTTTCTTTAATACATATAAAAATATTTGCGAAAAAAAGTGTTTTATATCTAAATTTCCAAAAATAAATAATTGTCTACCACGTACGAAAACCAGACGGGCTGCTAGGGCGTTATAAATGGTGAAACCAACAAGACGTTCTTTTGTTCACAGAGGTGCCAAGTTTCTCTATTGTTTTTATTATCGTTTTTTTTTTTCAAAGAAATATTCAAATGATTCCTGCACATATTATATTTTAACAAATGCTTATGATTTGAAGTATAATTTTACATTTATAAATTGAAAAGTACCCTATGTCTTTACGTTGCTTCTGAGCTATCTCCCCGCTAATTTCAGCCAAATCGCTACAGCCGTTCCTGAGTTATAAATGGTGATACTAATACGACTTTCTTTTTATAATATGTTGCCGCTGAGAAGAAGCAAGGAGAAAGTTGTTCAGTGTATGCTTTTTTTTTTTTTAAAGACGCTTGTAGGCAAAGGCATGCTCGGGGAGATGTTACGGTCTCTATTTTATGAATGAAGCGAGGTCGCTTGTAGAATTCGCGCCTGCGTCTATGAATGAAATCGTTTTTGTTGTAAAATTTACTACATTTGGGCTTCGCCAATTCGGCTGCCAAATTGACTTTTGATGCTTCTGCTATTTGAGCAATTGTTGTTTTTTTAGAACAATGCTTAAATTTTTTGTTGGTGACGTATTCACATGTGTACGCATAGTTATGTGTGCATGCTTGTGCATTATTTGTTCTGAAGTGTATACAAATATACGTATGTACATATAAGTAAAATATGTATATATGAATGTATGAACAAGCAGATTAATGCGCGCACATGTAATACGTATAAGTGATAAAATCATGATTTGATTTTCTGAACGCTCACATGCGTATACATATATGTACTTACTAGCTGACCCGGCGAACTTTGTACCGCCTAACAGTCAATGAATGTGGTGTTACAGATAAGCAGAACTTTATGATTTTTTGAAAGCAATACAATGAATACATATAATATTTATTGCAGCCCGGTACGTGTTTCGCTACGTATAAAGTGAAATATTAAATCAAACTCATTTATAAAAAAAAATATATATTTAATTATTTGCTAGCTATCCAAAACATTTGGATAAACAATATTTTTTGTTTTTCCATTTTGAGCATGAATAAACAAACGGCTGGGGGTACCGACTCTGGAACAGGCAACATAAAGTTGGCCATGTGAAAAACATGATTCCTCCAAATTCACACCACAAACGTTAAGTGTTTGCCCTTGAGCTTTGATGATGGACATCGCAAATGATAAACGAACAGGATATTGTAACCGTTTGAATTCAAATAGCATATTGGTTGGAATCATAGGGATACGAGGTATTAAACAAACTTCTCCTTTTGATTTACCAGTTAAGATCGTAGCTTCAATCAAATTTGGCAATAAATTTTTCACTGCCAATCAGTGCCATGGATTAATATTTCGCAATAATATAATAAAAGAATCCACTTTCAGATTCAAGCAATGCGGTTGCATACCAGCCGGTTCTAATGAATTTAAAAATTCAGTTGGATAATTCATTGCCTCATCTTGATTCATAGCACTGTCAATTGATTTATATGTCGTGACTACGGCTGGGAGCTTAGCTTGTATTTGAAAAAAATGGCATTGATATGAATATTCTTCGGTGATAAAATGGCGCGTTCTCTCAACCAATCATGGTTTCTGTAATTCTGAAGAATATTTGGAAAGCACATTCAATCAATTCATCTATCGATTTCGTAATTGTACAAAAATTGTTCGGTACATTGATCAATCCGTTGGTTCTGTCGATTTGTATTTTGCCATCACCAATTTGTAACAATTGTTTTGAAAACTCATGGGCAGCTGGATCATTTTGTAGGTGAATACGCATATTAATGTTCAGTAATGATGACTTCAAACCGGCAATGTTTGTCGAAAATGCGCTGAAAGTAATATCAAAGCACCAATAAAAAGCTGTTGATTACCACGTAAATCTTACATTGTTCGATTAAATGCTTCTATTAATTTTTTATTCGCCATTGTACACTCATCCCATAAAATAATTGACGTTAACCGCAGAACTTTTTCCATAGCAGAATTTCTTGAAATATTGCAAGTTRGAGTTTCAATCACCTGTACATTCAATGGCAATTTTAATGCAGAGTGTGCTGTCCGACCACCTTCTAATAATGTAGCAGCAGTTCCCGAAGATGCAAGTGCCAATGCAATTTTCTGTTCCGATCGAAGAGTGGCTAAAATCAGTGATATAACGAACGTTTTGCCTGTACCACCAGGTGCATCCAAGAAATATAACCCACCTGCATTATTGGAAATGGCTTGCATGATTGTGTCATAGACATGTTTTTGCTGAATATTCATTTTGGTTAATTCGATTGTATAAATAAACGCAAATCATTAGAATTGAATTAATGCTCACGTTGCAATTCACGATCAAACAGATCATGCATGTCACGATTTGGTGCGGTCATACCCAATTGTACTAATGTTTTATTTGCAATCCGTAGACACATATCTTCAATTATTATCAAAGCTTCGTTGTACATTTCCAAAGTTATCAACAAATCAGGATTTCTTGCATGATGACGCATACGAATTAAAATATCTTCTGCAATATTATGTTTATATTTGTCCATAACTCAAGTGGATTTGATGGCATACATGTTGATAATATAACGGCAAACAGCATTCGTATTTGTTGAGGATGAGACGAAATAGATGCATCATGAAACGTTGAATTCCAATGAGCATCATCCTCCAACAAATGCAAAAGTTGGCATGCTTCACGGTATGTTTCACTCAAATGTCCGTTGACTGTTCTCAATTCTTGAAATGATTTTAAGCCATTCACGTTATCTAATAACAATCTCAAATAAAAACACTCAACATTGTTTGAATGTATTGTATATATTCTGCCAATTGCATCTGTTTGGAAAATGCCAGGATACCCATGAACTGCTGTTCCTTGTTTACGTCTTTGAAATTTTTTCGAAGACACATTCCATTTGTAATACTGAGGCACTTCAGAATATAACAAAGTTATCGCAAATGTATCAGTTTCGCATAATTTGAAAAAAGCTGTTAACGTAGTTGCTGGTGGTTGCGCTGCTCTTTCCAATAAATTTGCTACATTAAAATAAACACGTTGGC
>NW_017537543.1:22107-23254 GCF_001853355.1 Bactrocera latifrons | reverse complement strand
TACCCATATTGTACAAACACATCCTAGGGTTACCTGGGTCCACGTTTTGGCCTATTTCTCGAGACCCTGGTATCCGATTCTTAAAATTTCAAAACACAAACCATCTACTGAATAGCCCAAGCAAAGCCTAAAAATTTGGTTTGGATAGGTGAGCCCGTCCTTTTTATATACATATATAGATATGAGCAAATAATAAGATTAGGATGATATATGTATGTATGCATTTACTTATTATTGTTGTGATAAATTCAATTTCTATTACTACTACTAGTATAGTATATTATGTAAAAATCAAATAAAATTAATAAATATTCAAGTCCAAATTGACTATAAATAGTCTATGCATGCATTCATACAAAATTATACTCATATCATAATTACTTTTACATGTCAATATGGAAATTCCGCCGGCAAAACGCGAAAGCAGACATATTTGCATACATTGCGAAAGCAAAAATTTAAACATGAAAATATAACAATTCTGTTGTTGGAAGTATCATAAGGAGCATGCAAGTTATGGTTGCCACCAAAATAATAAATGACACGAACCTTATGATTGCAAAGTTGAACTCACCTTCTTTATTGGATACTTTCTTTTTATACAAAATTTGCTTATTTACTATAATTTACATACGAATTCTTATTTACTAGTACTTATTTCTATAGTGATAACGTAACCAATAATCAGAGAAGGTTTATCATAGAGAAGTTTCACGGCGCGGAGATCGTAAAAATATTTTTGGCTAACTCGGTCGAGATGAGCCAGTTTCACCACTGCCAGCTCGGCAGGAGAAATTTTAACAAAACTATATATTGCTCTTACAGACGTATGTTCGCTCTTTTGCTTATATTTTTTGTGCATATTAATGAACATATGTGCAATTGAATATATTTGAATTAAATTACTTTTCAAAGCAATATTCGTAGTTACATATGTATGTATATAACAAACTATCATAGTATTATTAAAAAAGACGTGTGGCACTCGGGGACTGCCGCGGTAAAGCTATTGCATAGCACAGGGATGGGCACATTTTTAGCCCRCAAAGTTAGCAAAGTGCGCACGAGGGCTTGATGAGGGGAATATCAGTTTACGGAGGGAAGGGCTAAAGAGTTGTGAAAAAAATCAATTTGCTTGAACAATGTT
>NW_017537543.1:17745-21417 GCF_001853355.1 Bactrocera latifrons | reverse complement strand
AATTTATAGTAGTTACAATAAAACTTAAAACTGTTAGCTCGGGCAAAATGCCACTGAGGGCTAATATGCCCAACCCTGGCATAGCATTTTGTATCAACTTATGCAATTATAATTATTTATTTATTTTATTCATGCAGTATTTCTTTTTCTTTGATATTAATTCAAGTTACACTTTTTGAGAGTAGGAAACGTTATTTTAATTTTATTTTTCTTTAATATATTTTTTAATTTTTAAATAAATTAATATTTCAAATACATTATATTTATTTCGACTATTAAAAAGTGAAGAAGAAAATTGATGACCTTCATGAAATATGCATATTCGCATTATATAATTATTACACAATAAAAAACGTGCGACACTTATTATTGTGAATGTATGTACATACATATGTATATGGCTCGCATTTGCTTTCGTAAACATAAAGACAAAGAGTGAGGTTTTTTCGTTACGGAATTTCTGGATTCGGGCTCCGTGGCCCGCGATAAAAGCTATGCAATAGCTTAAAAAATAAAATATATTATATAGTGATAAATGTACATTAATCGTACGTTTTATCATTCAAAACTTCTCTATGTAACACAAGTTTCATGACCATATGTGTTTTTGTTCGCTTTCGCGCATTCAAATCCTATTATCATTTATCAATAATAACATGTGCGCGCTGCTCATTTGTACATAAATATGCTCGTATAACATTGGCACACAAATAATGCCTACACAATTACATTAGATATGTAGATATGTCACCCGCAAACTACAATCATTGCTTTACAAGAACAACAATCGTTCGAAATAGCATCATATATACTTATATACGTACACAGGTAAATATGTGCGTATGACATTCCCACACAATTAATCCATACGCAACATGCATACTTATATACGATCACATGTAGATATGTATGTCGCCCGCAAAAACTACAAATATAGTTCTGCAAAAGCAACAGACGTCTCAAATAGCATTAGCAGCGTCACAAGTCAATATGGCAGCCAAATAGTCGATGCCCAAATTTGTAGAAAGCACACAACAACAATATTTTCATTCATGAACGCAAGCGACTTTCAACAGGCAAACTTGCTTCATTCATAAAAACAAACGCCATGACATCTCCCCGAGCATGCCTTTGCCTACAAGCGTCTTTTCGCGGCGATGACAAAAGCTAAAAATCATAAATTGAACTATTTCTGATATTTGAGTGAGAAGGAAAAAGTGACAACCCCGCAATTATAAATATTCAAATATATTAGAAAAAAATTTACAACAGAGATTATTTGCCGATTTTCAAGTCTAGAAATGTGCCAAAGAAAATGTTCAATATTCTTCCTCTGATTTATGTGTACAGTGAATCCCGTTTAAGTAGTACTCCGCTTAAATTAAAATCATCGCTCTTAACTCCCCGTAAAAATATTTTTTACATTCCTTAACAAATACAGTCAATCCCGGTTATGTGCAACAATCTAAGATAAAGTTGTTCGTGGTTTGTGAAAATAGAAATATAATATGCCAAATAAGCGAGTGCGAATACTTAAGCGAGTGGTACTTAAAACCATAATTGATGGGATTGATGATCTTGCTGCATCTCACGGTTGGTTTTTTAAAATACATATAAATTATTGTTTTAAGTACCACTCGCTGATCTTGCTGCATCTCACGGTTGGTTTTTTTAAATACATATAAATTATTGTTTTAAGCACCACTCGCTTAAGTATTCGCACTCGCTTATTTGGCATATTATATTTCTATTTTCACAAACCACGAACAACTTTATCTTACATTGTTGCACATAACCGGGATTAACTGTATTTGTCAAGGAATGTAAAAAATATTTTTACGCGGCTTGCAAAAATCTGCCTCGATATGTACATATGCAAGCTCACACACAAACCTACATATTAACGCTGGTTTGTTGGCGAAGCTTTACAGCGGCAGGGGAAGCGGTGCCAATCGGCGGTCGTTCGTTTATTTTTTTCCGCACAGCTCGGATTTTGAAACATTGAATTTTCTACCAACACTACAATGTTGTGACGTATTGTCGCTACATTGACTCTTTGATAAAAAAGTGAGCTTCGCCATTGGCTGACCGTGTGAACGGAGATTTCGCATGAAGCATTGTGTGTACATATTTACATACATATGTTGCATGTAGACAAATTTACAAACATTATGCGTATGGTCTGTCATATTTGTTTACATGCACACATAATTATATGTATGTACATATATGAGCACATGTGCGACTACTAGATATTTTAAGATGATATCAAAACTACATATGTAGATAAATTTTAATATACAAGTGATTGGCTAGAGCTAGAGCTCCGAAAAAAAGTGGTTTTATTTTAATTGGGTCCGATTGACCTTCTTTATTAAAGAATAAATTGCAACTGACTTACATAAACTTTCTTAAGCTAAAAGTAACCTTAATCTACCTGTCCCGTAACTTCAGTTCTGTGGAATTCGTGTTAACTCCTCCGCCGTCAAAAACAAACATCTCCGTTTGTTCGCTGCATTTTACCTGTCAGAGTTATTGACCCTTCTAGTGTTGGTATTTCAGGTATTTTGACTTCATTATGATCGTTCAGATTAACATTTACATGGTAATTTGATAGCTCTGTTATCCTTGCTTTGCATTCATTTTTAGACTCAAAATGGTGATAATTACGATTATGCACATCATGCAGATGATTATGAGCGAAAAATTGGTAATTAAAGCTGCAGTGTGGGCTATTTTTAATTTTTCCAGAGGATGTGTGTTATTCAGAAGAAGCTCCTTCATCATCTGAAACCTTGAAATTTCGTCATTTTGAAACGATGGTTTATTTGGTTGTAAAATTGCTGCTAACGGTTTGCTGTTAAATTTTTCGTTAAATGAGTATGTTTGGTTTTCTATCCACACCGTGGAATTATGGTATTCTACTGCATATGATCCGGAAAGATGTATACTTTGGCTGTCAATTTCTACTGTACCGTTATATTGGTTTAGTAATATTTGCCAGGTGATATATTTTCTACCGATGATATGTGTTGATTATTTATTAAAATTCATTCTGCGGGTTTGCTCTTTAGTAGACGAAGGACACAAGTAGTGTTGCTTATGTCTACAATATTTTTGTTATTACATATTTTTATACTATTATATTCTTTACATTTGTTCCTTATAGCAAATATTTTATTATCCCTGCACCTTATTACATTTTCAAATGGAATTTTATTTATATTCCTTTTTATTTTTATTGGTTTTATCATAATTGATTCCCAAAGATCTTTATTAAATAACGGTATTCCAATGATGTATAGTAACATAGTTTCATTTGATGGAATTTTAACATTTGCTAATTTGGTAGATTCTTCAATATTATTTAGTGTAAAGTTATTTTTTCCTAGTGTATATTTTAATATATTTAATTTTTCATTTGACAAAATATAAGAATTAACTATGCCGGCTTTTGCCCTATATATTGCATAGTCCAGGCCCGTCCAACATAATTTTGTGAAGGGCCAGGTTTATCATTTTCATAACCGTAGCGGGCCAAAATAAAAATAAAATTACCCTCAGTTTTGGTATATTTATTTATTTATAAAAAGCAACATCACATAAATCTTAAAATATTATTATTAATGTAACTATGGCCTTAGCATATAAAGATATTCTTATTCTTAAAAT
>NW_017537543.1:13662-15955 GCF_001853355.1 Bactrocera latifrons | reverse complement strand
ATAGGTACTCTTTTTTTATCAAATACTTATTTTATTTACTACAGGGAGCACTGTTTTACTTGCAATAGAGTAAGTTTATTAATTGACGCACACACATGTAAAGATATAGAAGCAAACTTATACAACTGGGATGCCCAAAGACTCTAAGAGATGGCGGGCCGGATGAGGGGCCTATGCGGGCCGTATGTTGGACAGGCCTGGCATAGTCTATATTAATTATCTCATCTTTTATTATACTTAATTTATATTTAATTTCAATAGCCATATACAACCTCATTTGTTTGTACTTCTTTTAAAATTTCATTCGATATTATAGAAATATTATTTAATTTGTCGAAAATTACTTTATTGATTGCTATTTGTTCGTTATTATTTTCAATTATATTATTAATATGAAATTTTAGTATTATTAAGTCGTTGTGGTCAGGATTTCCCGCAATCCATTTCCAGACTGTTCCTAATTCGTTTACTGTATTCCTAAATATCTTTGGTTTTAGTCTATTTAAGTATGTCTGTTTCAGTTTTAGTTCATTAATGAGGATAGGAAGGAGTGGGTTTTCTTCTTTAACTTTAGTTCTAATTGAATTACTTAAATTTTTTAGTGCGTTCTGGTATTCGTCTATGTCCACTTTGTGTATYAGTCGSAATGTTCCTGTTTGAATTTTTACTGGTCCTGTACTAAATGTGGCTAGTTGTGAGTTTGTATAGTCTATTATCCTAAAGTCAGCGTACACCAAATGTACGAAAAATCTGAAAAATTAAAGTAAAGAATGATATGTAGCTAGGTCTTGATATTGCTTTTGTGTACTGTTCGTCCTTTTTCGTGATTACGACACTGCATTTGTCTTCTTTTACAATTTCTTTTCTATATCTTGCTGTTAGTTTCGAGCCTGTTCGTTTATTTATTTTAACATATATTATTTCTCCTGGGGCGTAGTTTTTTTTATTGAATTTCTAGTTTTATTGCGAATTTATAAGTCTTTCATCTGTTGTTTTCTTAGTGTCTCGATAGTTTCTCGTCTTGAGTTTTCATATTGCTGTGTGTCTATTGAAACGCGTCTCCCAAAGAAAGTTTCTATTGGTATTTTTCTGGTTGTAGAATGTATTAAGTAATTATATTCGTAGATGCAACGATCTAAAAGTTCTTGAAATGAGAGGTGGGTGCGTTCGGTTTGAAGACAACGCATAATTTCAGAAAGTGTGGAGTGAAATCTTTTGACTTGTCCATTGACTTTGCCAGCGTAGGGGGGTGTTTTGAAAATGTTAATACCAAGTTGGTCTTCGACCATAAATTGTATTAAGGCTGTGTTTAAAGATTTTTCATTATCTATAACTATGGTTTTCGGTACACCGAAGGGAAAAAGTATTTACCGCAAGGGTTCTCTGATATCCTCTATTGCTTTTGATTCTATTAATCTAACTTGGGCGTATTTCGAAAATTTGTCTACTGCGGTAAGTACAATATTTTTCAATGAACCATTTCTCCAGAATATTATGGAATAGGGGTTTAAAGTAAATGTGGTTTATTAGGATGACGATCGTATTTGTTTTCTTTACATATTTTGTTTAATTATTGCTTCTATTTTTGCTTTCATTTTTGGAAAAGAATATTTTTGTATGAGTTGTTTTGAATTTTCGTCTCGGTTTCTATGTGCACGTTTATTTTCTTTTAATATTGTTTCGTTTTGAATGTCCTCGTCGTAATGTCATTAACTTTCATCTGAGTATATCCAATTTTATAATTGGAAAAATGGATTGGGTATATTTGTTGAATTATTCCCGTTATTTCTTCGGAAGTAAATATGCCTTTTATCACCGAAGGGTTTAAGTAACGTTTAAAAAGTAAAATTAGGCTTTCTGAGGAACATGATTGTTTTTCCTATATATTGTCGCAGAATATCGTCTAATGTATGTTGAAATATGGATGGGGTAATCTTGTGAACTCATACTTTTCGTTGTTCACTGAAAAGGCTGTTTTGAGTAGATAGGTGTATCTGAATTTGTTTTAATTTCCGCTACTACTTTTGTTGTGTACGTTAGTTTTTCATTAGGTTCTGAAAATAAGTTTCGGTGTTTTTATACAAGTTGTTTAATTTCATTTTTTTCTGAAGTAGTCATATGTTCGTCACGGGTTTGAATGGAATGAACATTTTTTTATATTGATGGAATTGAATTTTGCGTTTGGTTGCTACGATCACGAAATTTTCTTTAGTATGTATTATTGCTGATAGTTCCTTTAAACTATCATTTCCAAGAATTGCGTGAAAAGTTGTAAGAGTGGGTAACAAAAAAA
>NW_017537543.1:8472-13192 GCF_001853355.1 Bactrocera latifrons | reverse complement strand
TTTGGTGGTCTTGGAGGGGGATTATTTGGTGGTTGATTAAATGGGTTTTGATTATGAAAACCATGTTGTTGGTTTACTGGATTTTGGGGATACCGTTGTTGACCATAAGGATTAAATATTTGATTTGGTTTTGGCATAAAAGCTATCTCGGAATGGAATTTGGTTTGAGCAAGTTGCCGATTAAGATTTGGAAAAAAATTCTGTTGTTGGAATTGTTGTCTAGAAAATTGATTGTTAGCGTGATTTGCTCTAAAGTTTTGATTTTCTAACTTCAGGCAAAGGTGAAGAGCTTCTGGTAGGCCTTTTGGTCCTCTGATGCCGAGAAGCCTAGGAAGGTTGCCAGAAAGTCCTCTGTCAAACGTGTCAAGGGCTTTAGCACGGTAGTTTTCCGAAAGAAGATGTATTGCTTCCTCTCCTACTTCCATACAACCAATTTTGTTGAGGATTAATGATAGGTGCGAATACACTTTTTGATAAAATTCGTTAATCGTTAGTATTCACTGTATAAGACAAGCCATTTGATACTCTAAAGTACCAATGTCTCTTTTGTCTGCATAATGGGTAGTTAGACAACGAGATATTGCTGTCCAATCTAAAGGCGTGTTATACGACTGTAGTGTTATGTGCGCTTTCCCTATAATTTTGTTTCTAATTACATTTAAAATTCCGAAATACCTTTCGAGGGTTCATGTATCCTCAGAATCCGCTCGACACTCTTTTTCCAGGAGGTAAATTCTAAAGCGTTCCTGAAAATTCTCGTAGTGATCGCACTACATCGAGAATTTTTTTCCATTTCGTTCATGTTGTCTCTGTATCTTTCGTCTATAGTTTAATCCCTAATGTTCTGGTTCGTAACATTATTCAAAATACTTTGTATTATGCTTTGTCCGTCCATCTGTAACATCTGAGTTACAACATTTTTAACTAAATGTGCCAATTCTGGCGAAATTTGGGTGCCACAACCGGAAGGTCCTGTTGGTGCAACGGGTGTTGTATTCCCTAGGTGGTCTGATTAAATTATTTGGGTTAGACATTTTATTTATTAATCTCTGGAGGGTCCATCCGTAGGTGGTGAATAGCAGCTTTGTATTATTATTTATTATTGGCTGTACGAGCCCGTTTATTATTTGTAAAATAAATAATTTTCTTATTGGAACTCTCAAAACTTTCTTTAAATTATTTACTTTGTTTTCCAAACAAAATTTTTTAAATATTTTTAAATTACTAATTTTCTCTTATAAGTTTCTTTTTTTTTTCTTTCCAAAAAATTTGTTTATATATTTCTTAATTATTAAATTTAAATAGCTTAACTTATTATTTACATAGATATCAGCTTCGCTTCCATCCCCGGTGACCGTCCAGTTGTCCTCTTTCCACTCGATACTTGGGCGCACTCTTTCACTCCCTCGATGCCAGAAAGTCAGTTCCGCTGCTTGCTTTCCGTACTGCTTATGGTACTTTTGTGAGTTGCTTGTTTAACACATTGCTCGGGCGCCAGTTATCGGGCTTTTTGCTAGAGCTCCGAAAAAAAGGTGGTTTTATTTTAATTGGGTCCGTATGACCTTCTTTATTAAACTTTAAATTGCAACTGACTTACATATTCTTTCTTAAGCTAAAAGTAACCTTAATCTACCTGTCCCGTAACTTGCAGTTCTGTGGGATTGCATCTTTGCAGCTCGTGATGGATGTTCGCTTAATGTTGTTGACGAAAATATTACTGTCAGCTATAACTTTATTTCTGATTGCGAAATATTAGCTCAGCTATATTTGTTATTAAAATATTAGCGTCAGCTATAATTATGAATATGTTTCGTGTTAACTTACATGCATACATACTTATGTACATATATACTAAGCATATGCATTAATACCAAATATATACGGATCATATGTATATAAATTATGTGCCGAGTCGGTTGCGCATAGAAAATAAACGAATCTCTAGACGTAAATTTGTTTCCATTGGAATTAGCTTTATTTTTCTCATTTAACACTGAAAATGCTCAATTCTGCTATTTTCGTGGTGAAACACGCTTACCATTTGTCTGTGGTGAGACTAGATCATCTCTGCCGAGTACCCCTTCGAAAAGTTACGATATTTGAAACGTGAACCTTCTCTATAATAAACGTTCGCTGCAATAATCAAAACAGCAAACCTCAGTTTGATCGCGAAACTGCCTACATTGCAGCGGCACTGCTTCCGCTCTGGTTTAGTGCCGACAAAATGTGTCGTTGTTGCAATTTTTGGACAACAACTTTATTGAGCAACATTCTTGTCAGTATACAATATTTTGCTAGCTAAGACAACTTTGTTGTTGTACTGTATTTCGTTAGCTATGCTAGCTGCGGTAACTGACCCCTTCTTAAGCATCAGCGTCTCGCTGATTAAGAATTATTGGCTACTGAAAGCTGTGGATAATCTATTATTGGTGGGATAAGAAATGAATTTCTGTTTCTTGGTTTTAGTATGATATATAAAAAAAAGCTTGAGCTAATTGAAATAATGTTTTTTGATGTTATTCGTTCTAGTTTATTAACATTATTTAAATGTAGTTTATGTAAATAGTTTAAGTCTAATTTAATGTCATTTTCCGTTAGGCTATTCTGAAGTATTGCAGGTAAGATTTGCTAGGAACTTGTTTTCCAGTTTGTATAACTAACGTTATTCAAAGTTATAGTTTCGTCAAAGAAGTTTATGAGAAAAGTGCCATTTAGTTTAAGGGTTTTGTTTAGTGTTTTTTCTGCTATCTTTAGTAGTTATTTTGACGATATTGTCTTTAGCGACAGTTTCTCTTTAAAAAATGGGTTTCGTTTTCCTTTTAATTTGTTTGTTCTTTTTAAATATAGTATCACCAGGTTCGTTATTCTTTATTTTTGACCTATTTTTGTTGTGATAATTTAGTGTATTTTCTTGGTTTCTGGCTATTTGATTTCGAAGGTCAGAATTAACTATTTCCTTAAAGTTTGTTAAATCTTGGTAGTTGATTCTCTGTGTTCATCCAAAGAAAATGTCAGCTGGTTTCCTTTTCGTAACTGAATGTATCGTGTTATTATATCTGCCAACGGCAATGTTGACAATTCCTTTAATAGAGTAATCAGGATATTCCACTTGAAGACATCTGATTATTTCGATAATAGTGGAATGCACACATTCTATCGCACCATTGACTTCGCTTTTCTGAAGTGGTACTAGATAGATTTCAATTCCTAACCCTTCTAAATAGTTCAGAGCTATTGGTCTTATAAAGCTGCCTTCATTGTCCATGAAATAGTGTAGAAGCTTTATCAATTTATCTCTGATCAGTACTGCATGATTTATTTTTTATCCTGAAAAATTTTACAAATTTAGTGAATTTGTCAATGCACCAGATATATTTTTCACCGGACATTTTAATAATGTCGATATGCAGTATTTCTGTTGGATACGAATCTATGGGTGTTGCCTGTAACTTGGGTTTTTGTGGATGCCGGTAGTACTTATTACATCCGCAAATTTCGCATGATTTAGTATATTTTTTAATAAGTTTAGTCATTTGTGGATAATAGTATTTTTCCAATATCTGGTCTTTATTATCTTTACCATTGGGATGGGCTCTTTTGTGTTCTTGTTCTATTATTTTAAATTTGACATCTTCTAGGATTTTAATTCCATTGATTATGTTTGGGTTTAGAACGCTTTTCAAGATTTTACTTAGGTTTTCTTTATCGTAAACTTCATATTTAATGAGTTTCTGTGGAAACTTGGATGAGCTTCTTCGTGTGTAAATTCCTCCTTTCCTCCTGTAATATAGCTTGATTTTTAAATACGTTAATTGGAGCTTCACAGTGAGGAATGAGCTTTGAGCTATCCTCTTCTGCGCTATGTCGTGAATTTTCATCTGTGGATGTTAGCGTATTAACTTCTATTGACACCCGTGATAATGCATCGGAAACTACGTTTGTTTTTCCTGGTTTGTAGATTAGTTTATAATTATATTCTTCTATCCTTGCTTTCCACCTTTTTAACTTGGCATTTTTATTGTTATTGTTATTAGCAGGTGGAGGTCTTCCTCTTCCTCTGCTTCCCCCGGCGGGTACTGCGTCGAATACTTTCAGAGCTGGAGCGTTTTCGTCCATCCGGACAACATCACCTAGCCAGCGTAGGCGCTGTCTTTTAATTCGCTGAACTATGTCAATGTCGTCGTATATCTCGTACAGCTCATCGTCCCATCGAATGCGATATTCGCCGTGGCCAACGCGCAAAGGACCATAAATCTTTCGCAGAACTTTTCTCTCGAAAACTCGCAACGTCGACTCGTCAGTTGTTGTCATCGTCCAAGCCTCTGCACCATATAGCAGGACGGGTATTATGAGTGACTTATAGAGTTTGGTTTGTGTTTGTCGAGAGAGGACTTTGCTTCTCAATTGCCTACTCAGTCCGAAGTAGCACCTGTTTGCAAGAGTTAGTTGGATTTCTAGGCTGACATTGTTGGTGGTGTTTACGCTTGTTCCAAGATAGACGAAATTATCGCGAGTGCGACGACTGTCTATTTGATGACAGGAGATATTTCGTCTTGCCCTCGTTTACTGCCAGACCCATTTGTGTTGCTTCCTTGTCCAGTCTGGAGAAAGCAGAACTAACGGCGTGGGTGTTGAGGCCAATGATATCGATATCATCGGCATACGCCAGCAGCTGTACACTCTTATAGAAGATGGTACCTTCTCTATTTAGTTCTGCAGC
>NW_017537543.1:3695-6697 GCF_001853355.1 Bactrocera latifrons | reverse complement strand
GTCCATCGCATTTCTTGGACGGCGGTGATGTCAGCCTTTATTTTTACGAGGACATCAACCAGCTGGGCAGCGGCACCTTCCCAATTAAGGTACCGGACATTCGAGGTGCATGCCCTCAATTCGTAGTCCTTATTTCGTTTGCCATGGTTGTCATCAAAAGTGGGGTACCTCATCCGAAGCTGTTGTTGCGTTGTCATTGGGGTGGTGTTTTTGTTGGCGGCTCCCAAACCCAGCGCATATCTCTATGCAGGGAATGTTTCGCCTTCTCACTTTAGCTCACCTTCAAACGGATGTTCTTAGGCTACCCAGAGGATACCTGATCAATGTCCGGAAGTCGTGAGCTGCGTGAATCATATGTAAAAGAATCGTTTATGGCCAATCCCAAGTGAATGGCGATCAGAAAGCTTTCCTCACTTGCGTGAACTTCTACACATGACTCCATCCTTTAATTTACTTCTGTTCTAAAAAATCTGGATTTTTCCAGATTGACTTTTATATTTGATTTGCACAAAAGCGTGAACACATCTTCAATATGTCGTAAGTGTTTTTGCCATTATTATAATGTCATCGATATAAATGTAGCAGGCTTTTCCTATAAGCGTTTTGGGAACATCATTGATCATTCTCTGAAAAATGGAAGGGGCATTTTTAAGACCGAATGGCAACCTAGTACATTCATGTTTACCATTGGCTGTAGAAAAAGCTGTATTTTCTATCCTTTTCCTTCATCCTGATTTGGTGGAATCCGGATGTAAGGTCGAGCATAGTAAAATACTTACATTCGCCTAAGCTAGCGAGAGTGTTATTTATATCAGGTATTGGAAAAGAATCAGGTGTAGTTATTGCGTTTAGTCGTTGAAAATCAACAACTGCTCTATACTGTTTTCGTCCTGATGGTCCTGGTTTTTTTGGAACAATCAACAATGGTGAATTATACGGACCTTTGAAGGCCTTATTACATCATTGTTTAGAAGTTCTTTTACTTGTTTTTTTACTTCGCCCGTAGCACTATGGTTCCTAGGACCACATTTTCTGGCAAAAACTCAGATAACTGTAATATAGTTTTCAAATTTTGCATATATATAGTAAAAAGGGTTTATAGAAAGAATGGGAGTATTTAAAAAGCCGCCACGCGCATCTATCTAATATACAGTGACTCATACAAATGAACCCGTGGGGAATATTTTGCCATAGCAGGAATACTTTCCTTTCGAATTTTTTTTAAAGTTTTTTATTAAAATATAATTGAAAACAGATTGCGCAAATCAACGTTAAAATTTCAAAAAATTCGATGAGTTTTCCCAAAATTTTGAACCTTGTATTTAGAGCTTTAAAACAAAGTGCGACTATGCAGCCCAATGAATTTTGATATAAGGAAGTACACGTTTTCGTCGGCTCAGACTGCGCAATGATTTTAACAATATTTTTGAAAACTTTGTTCCTATAACGTATAATTTTTTTTAAATTTTCGTTGATTTGTAATAATTATCGTATATTCTCTTGGAAACTTTCAACTACAAAAACAATTTTCGTTGTACGAAAAATATTCTCTTAAACTGTGGAAAATTTTATAAAATAGGTTTCAAATTTAAATAATTTCTGATTTTTATTGGGTGATATTTTTATAATATTTGTATGTATGCTTAAACTTATCACCGTTAGTAGTAAATAATAAAATATTTTTTAGTTAACATATAAGAAGCTAACACCAGCGTAGTAACATATGTACATACATATTAAATTGAATCATTTTCTAATTCTAAACTATTTAATAGCTTTCCTTCGGTCTGCATGCACATTTCTTACTTAATACTTCTTTGTAAGAAGGAAAGATATCACAATTTCGGCTAAGACTTTCTTCGCGAATATTTATATATTGTTGTTTGGTAAAGCTATTTTCCAACAAGAAAGCCAACCCCTCTTCAGCAGACATGCGAATTGGGCATTTCTCGTCGGTTTTATTTTCTACTAGTTTTCTTATTTTAGACATTTCATTTGAGTTGTTTAAAGYYSTTTTTAAAGTTACAGCCAAATCTATTTGACCTCTTTTACGGGCAGCCGTAGATCAATATTGTCGCCTTGCTGTTTCGATAATTCCGCAGCTTCTCTTCTTTGCGTTCTTGCATATTTTTCATTAAATGTAAGGGATTTACGGCCTACTTTTGATGCGCTTGGTATAGAATATGACAACTCCGGTTTCATTATTTCGGTTTTTGTTAAAAGCCAGTTTGCATTTTGTTTCAAAATTATCATCGGAAACGTCAATTGCAATAACGTTTTCTAACAAAAAATCAAAAACTGCTGTCAGCCTGAGGCACGTGTTTGCCTCCTTCTTCCATACTTCAAATAGATCAGCAAATCGCACTGAGTAGTGGTCTAAGAAAAATGTGAATTATTCAAAAATCGCAAAAAAGAGCAAAAGAATTTTTTGCACACAAACTCCAAATTGAGTTATTTATACAATCACAAAGTACCAATTTTTTTGAAAAATATTACTTAAGCCAAAGTTAATATTTAAATAAATTTTTTTTTCAAACTTAACAACAGTTGAATATATTAATATTCGAGAAACAAAATATAATTGCTTTTATTGTTAGTTTCCATTTTTTTATTTTAGTTAACTTTAATTTATTTATAAAATATTCAGTTTTGAGTTTCAGTCAAATTCACCACTTGTATAAGTAAATAGGCAAAATTATAATTTAACTGCTGACCACATAACGGTAAACCGATTAAAGGGAAAGCAAAATATGCAATTAACTCATGCGAAGTATCAGCTTCTTCTTCTTCTTGATTGGCGTAGATACCGCTTACGCGATTATATCAAAGTTAACAAAAGCGCGCCAGTCGTTTCTTCTTTTCGCTACGTGGCGCCAATTAGATATTCCAAGTGAAGCAAGGTCTTTCTCCACTTGGTCCTTCCAACGGAGTGGAGGTCTTCCTCTTCCTCTGCTTCCCCCGGCGGGTACTGCGTCGAATACTTTCAGAGCTGGAGTGTTTTC
>NW_017537543.1:0-1765 GCF_001853355.1 Bactrocera latifrons | reverse complement strand
CAAGATAGTGGTCCGAGTCGATGTTAGGACCTCGCAGTGCACGCACGTCTAAAACACTGGAGACGTGTCTTCCGTCTATCACAACATGATCGATCAAGTTGGTAGTTTTTCGATCCGGAGACAGCCAGGTAGCTTGATGAATCTTCTTATGCTGGAATGTAGTACTACATATAACCATATTTCGGGCCCTGGCGAAGTCGGTCAGCCTCAACCCGTTTGGGGATGTTTCATCGTGGAGGCTGAATTTACCGACCGTAGTGCCAAAGATACCTTCTTTGCCCACCCTGGCGTTAAAGTCTCCAAGCACGATTTTGACATCGTGGCGGGGGCAGCTCTCAGAAGTGCTTTCCTAGCACTATAAAAGTCATCTCTGGTCACATCATCCTTCTCTTCCGTCGCGGCGTGGGCGCAAATCAGCGATATGTTGAAGAATCTCGCTTTGATGCGGATTGTGGCTAGACTTTCATTCACCGGGGTGAATGATAGTAATCGGCGACGGAGTCTCTCTCCCACCACGAATCCCACACCAAACTTGCACTCCTTTATATGGCCACTGTAGTAAATGCCACAAGGACCTACTCGTCTCTGTCCTTGTCGAGTCCATCGCATTTCTTGGACGGCGGTGATGTCAGCCTTTATTTTTACGAGGACATCAACCAGCTGGGCAGCTGGACCTTCCCAATTAAGGGACTGGACATTCCAGGTGTATGCCTTCAGTTCGTAGTCCTTATTTCGTTTGAGATGGTCGTCATCAAAAGTGGGGTCTCTCATCCGAGGCTGTTGTTGCGTTGTCATTGGGGTGGTGTTTTTGTTGGCGGCTCCCAAACCCAGGGCACATCTCTATGCAGGGAATGTTTCGCCTTCTCACTTTAGCTCACCTTCAAACGGATGTTCTTAGGCTACCCAGAGGATGCCTGGTCAATGACCGGAAGTCGTGAGCTGCTTGAATCATATGTAAAAGAATCGTTTCTGGCCACTCCCAAGTGAATGGCGATCAGAAAACTCTCCTCACTGGCGTGAACTTCTACACATGACTCCATACTCCATCAGCTTAATGATGGTAAAAAAAAAAACAGATGAAAAATCGGATTTGGCCAGAAATTTGGCCAGAAAATATGGTCCTAGGAACCATAGTGCGTAGGTTGACTGGGTAAGGATATGATTTTGTATATATCGGTTCTTCACTTTTTGTTCTAATTTCTGCTAATACTGTTGTATCGATTGTCCCACTGTCGGAGACTGGTCCAAAAAGTTCGGAATATTTATTTATCATTTCCTTAACTTCATGTTCATAGGGGTTTTCTTGAATATTAATTATTTCTTTAGAGATATTTTGTTTTAGTGATAGTACCACATCCTTGAGGGTTATTGTGTAATTTCTTTTTTATTTATGATTGCTCCCAATTCTTTGAGGGTATCATCGCCAATGATGACATCAAAGATTTTTAAATTGGGTAATGTAAAGAAGTCAAAATTATTTGTAATACCTATACTTCCGAAGAATAGTCCACGTAGTTTATGGGTTATATTTACTTGACCTGTGGTTGAGTGAACCTTAAAAGGACACTCAAATTTATTTGAATTTTTTAAAAGTTTTTCGGAAATAAAGATTCTATTAGCTCCCGTATCTACAAGGAACTTCGCGATATCCTCCTTCTTTAACCCTTTCACTACCGTACTATACGCAGCGATGTTAAAAAAATTTAGGTCGTTTTTTCGGATGGATATAATCTTCTAAAAGAGAAAAATAAAACAATTTTTTTTT
>NW_017537542.1:56908-79672 GCF_001853355.1 Bactrocera latifrons | reverse complement strand
AAGTAATAGCAAGATAGCAGATATCGAATTACAACAAAGAAGTCGCATGCAGATAACAGCAGCCGCATTTCATTAGTATAAATAGCTGTAAGATCTTATATKAAAWWTTAGTTCTTAAGAATATCAATAAAGGCACGCATTTCGGCGTATAAATAAAATTGTTTAAATTCTTGAACTCATATCGTGTAAACGATATTAACTCGGGTGCGCTCCAAATGCCTTCTTTTCAGTTCGGTCGTGGCAAATCAGCAATATGTTGAAAAACTTTGCGTTTATGCGGATTGTGGCTTGATAGACGGAGTCTCCCTGCCACCACGATACCCACACCGAACTTACCCTCTTTTATATAGTCACTGTAGTAAATGCCACAAGGACTTACTCGGTTCAGTCCTTGACCCGTCTATGTTGATGTTGGCCTTTATTTTCACGAGGACATCAACCAGCTGGGCCGCGGCACCTTTCCAATTAAGGGACATTAATGCGATTACCATGGTCGTCATCAAAAGGGGGTGTGTACTACCCACAGCTTGAAAAAAGTAATACATTCTAATTGTGGCTTGCGTAAAGTAATGTCTTCTTTCCAACCTTCTCAAACCGAACGCTTTTTATGAGCAGCTCGTCTTCCATTTGTTTTTGTAATAAATTCGCAACGCTCGATATCTCCGCTTTATTTTTTGTTTTTTAAATTTCTGTTTTTTTTCTTAAAGATTTTTTTTATCTCAACATTAAATTACGGTCTGCGGTCTGCTCCACAAATTCTTAATACGGTCTTCGTATCTTTCAAGTCCAACTTCGTAGGTATATTCATTTTTATTTTTCGCCTCTTCAATAATAGATCTACTTTTTCCTACTATTTTTCCAATTGCCTGCTCTAGAAGTTCTGCTACTCTATCTGTTGGGCTATTCGCTCTTGCCCCTGTGCTCATCTCTTCGGATGTTAGTTGTTTGATCTGCTCATGGGCTCGTATAGTCCTGGTTTGGCGCTCCTTTCGTTGTCAACTGTGAAGCACTTCAATGTCCTCTAAATCAGCATCTTTATGGAATCGTTCTATAATTTCACTTTGCAGCATCTTTTGGTAAGAAGTTCATAGTGTACGACATTTTTATTTATTTGATTTTTTTAAGGCTACATTTGTTCTCAAGGAAATTGAGGATTTTGGTTTCGATCGCCTTGAATCGCGCATTGATTCACAGCAGTTTTATTTTATTTATTTGAATACAATTTTTTTAGTGCGTATAGTTCTTGCTGATACGTCTTATATGATACTTTCATAAAGTTCACAATTTCTCCCTGCCTGTATTTTTTAAAATAACGGGGCTTAAGGTTTGGTTGAGCTCTTTTGGCCATCAAACTATCTTAAACAACTAAATACAAGTGTATGTTGGTATATAAAATATGCCTTCTTTTTCTTTACTGGCGTGGATACCGCTTACCGTGTTAACAACAGCGCGCTATTCGTTCTCTCTTCTTGCAATTTACCTCCAAGCGAAGCCAAGTTCCTCCCCACTTGGTCTTTTCAACGGAGTGGAGATCTTCCTCTTTCCCACGGCGGATACTGCTTCGAATACAATTCAAAGCTGTAGTGTTTTCCTCCATATGGACGACATGACTTTTCTTTTAATTCGCTGAACAATGGCAATATCGTATAACTCACACAGCTCATCGTTCCATTGAATGTGGTATTCACCATGACCAATGCGCAAAGGACCATAAATTTTTCGCAGAACCTTTCTCTCGAACGCTCGTAACATCTACTCATCCAATGTTGTCATCGCCCATGCCTCTGCATCATATAGCGGACTTGAATAATGAGTGACTTATAGAGTTTGGTATTGGTTCGTCTATAGAGGACTTTACTTCCCAATTGTCATTTGCTTCGCTTCCTTATCAATTCTGGAGAAAACAGATATAACGGCGCGATTGTTAAGGCCAACTATATCTACATCAGCGGCGTACTCCAGCAGCTGTACACTCTTATAGAAGATGGTTCTTCTACCTAAACACCTTCTCTATTTAGTTCTGCAGTAGTAAATTAAGCAAGTCGTACGATAGGTACGGCGGTTGCAGAACTTCCCTCAGTTGCGAGAACTTCAACAGATGCATATAGTATTTTGCATAGTATGAGCTTGTTTTCACATTTGCATATGTAATCAGTTGTCCAAATGTATATTTTTGGTCGGTATCTTAACCCAAGTAAATATGTTTTAATTATTGATTGTTGAGTGTACGTGTCTCATATAAATGTATGCGTGTTGCAAATAAATTCATATATGTTTACGTGTTTAATTATGAACATATATATATTCAATAGATTTGTTGGTATATATTTATGATTCTAACAATCGTAAATTTTACATATTTCTTATTTTATATTATTTAAAATCGTAACATGTAGAATCTATACTAAAATTAAAAAGRGGAAAGATATGCTTGTTTGTTTATTTTTTATTAAATAAGCTCCAAAAGTACTTGACCGATTTAAAAATTTATTTCACTGTTGTGAAGCGACACTATCTGTGGTGAACATAAGCTGTATTAAATTAAAAAAAAAAGTTAGCGATTCATACAAAACTCTATTAATGTGATTCAAAGTGTGAAAAATTACCAAAAAACTTTCTTAAATTGCTTGCTCTGCGAAACTATTGATTATAGAACAAAATATTGTACTACACATTTGCAGATCATATAATTATCTACAAAAAATACTGCGACAGCATATGTCCAACCATTATAGTTGTGTCACGTTAAGAGTTTTTATCATTTAAAATAAATATATATAAATGTCACCGCTAAAAAAGCTCCTTTATTTATTGTTTGGAGTTTATCCTTATCAAAACAAATTACTTCATATTAAGTGTGCTTCACTACCATTAAAYACCTTTTTTAATTATTCAATTTGAATATTTTATTCACATGTTTAAAATGTCGCATGGTGTTAGCATTTAAGTTAGATATAAATTTTTAATTTTGATGATCAACACTTTAAAAGATATTAAATAATGCAAGTGTTTACGTTATTTAAGTGATTATATTGAATTGCTTTGCATATCTGTTCAATTTTATTGGGATAGTACTTGTTTTTAATGTTAAATCAGTTGTTTTGTGTTTTTTTTGCCATTTTTTAAACACGCTTAAAATATTTTTGCATGCAGTAGGATACAGTCCTGGCTGGTAATTTGTGGTTCGACATATACGAGTACAAATTGACAATTCGTTAGCCGTTATAGGAAAACATCAAATGGAAATTGAGTTTGAAAAGAAGAAGTTTTAATAACAATACATATTAGTGTTAATAATAAAGTTTATATAAATAAGTTTATTCAAAACCATATCAGTTTTGTTGCTGAAAAAAAGCAAGATTAAGGTAAGATGTATAAATGTATTATAAATATGTCGAAGTTTTTAATAAGTTTTTGTTTGCAGAAGAATACCAAAATCTTGTGTGTGCAGATGTGCGGCAGCTGAATAATTCTATTATATAAATTCCCATCGGAACGAGAATTAGCGTGGTATAAATTTATTTTGAAATAAGTGTTAGGTATTTTAGTAATACTTGGGTGAATTTTTATATATATGTATATATACATATGTACATTCATCCAATATTTAAGGGGCTATATTAGCATTACCCACGGAAAATTAGCCGATTTTTTTCAATAAAAAAGTACTCAATCGAATATTTTGGTCGAATGAGTAGCTGATACACAAAAATCCTAAAGAAAACATCGATTTTTTGAAAGTGTGTAATGCATATTACTTCTTGTGCATATATAAAAGTGTGCATTATAAAGATTTAAAATCACTCTTTTATCAATTCAAAAACATTTTTTTGCCACATGTGTATTATCTACAGGAAGTCTTTCCACCAATAAAAACTACCCAAGTGAAGTGGTTATGTTTTTTTCGGGATGGCCTACGGAATACAGTTTTAATTAAGAACTTTTTTTAAGTAAAATGAAAACTAATTAGTTCTAATTAGGTTAAGGAACAATGGTTTAAAAAATTTTTGTTACGAAAGTGCTTAGTTATATATATAATTCATTAAGTAATTATTATATTAACTTATAAGAGTGTAGTTATACAAAATATGACTACGTGTTATTTTTAAATTATCAATTTTAATTTTGTTAAACTTTAAAAATTCTCTTCTTCTTCTTGATTGGCATAGTAACCGATTACGCGATTATAGCCGAGTTAACAACCGCGCGCCAGTCGTTTCTTCTTTTCGCTACGTGGCGCCAATTAGATATTCCAAGTGAAGGCAGGTCCTTCTCCACTTGGTCCTTCCAACGGAGTAGAGGTCTTCCTCTTCCTGTGCTTCCCCCGGCTGGTACTGCATCGAATAGTTTCAAAGCTGGAGTGTTTTCATCCATCCGGACAACATGACCTAGCCAGCGTAGCCGCTGTCTTTTAATTCGCTGCACTATGTCAATGTCGTCGTATAACTCGTACAGCTCATCGTTCCCTCGAATGCGATATTCGCCGTGGCCAACGCGCAAAGGACCATAAATCTTTCGCAGAACTTTCTTCTCGAAAACTCACAACGTCGACTCAACCGTTGTTGACATCGTCCAAGCCTCTGCACCATATAGCAGGACGGGTATTATGAGTGACTTATAGAGTTTGGTTTTTGTTTGTCGAGAGAGGACTNGTTGTTGACATCGTCCAAGCCTCTGCACCATATAGCAGGACGGGTATTATGAGTGACTTATAGAGTTTGGTTTTTGTTTGTCGAGAGAGGACTTTACTTCTCAATTGCCTACTCAGTCGGAAGTAGCTATCAAAATATCGGCATACGCCAACAGCTGCACACTCTTATAGAAGATGGTACCTTCTCTATTTAATTCTGCAGCTGGAACTATTTTCTCCACAAGCAGGTTGAAAACGATAAGGAACCGCCTTGTCTGAAACTTCGTTTGGTATCGAACGGCTCGGAGAAGTCCTTCCCGATTCTGAAGGAGCTTTCAGCTTTTTTTTTTTTGGCATTCCAGCTGCATGCCCTCAGTTCGTAGTCCTTATTTCGTTTGCCAGGGTCGTCATCAAAAGTGGGGTCTCTCATACGAGGCTGTTGTTGCGTTTTCATCGGGGGCATTTTTTTACGTGGCGGGTCCCAAACACAGCGCACAACCCTATGCAGGGAATGTTTCGCCTTCTCACTTTAGCTCGCCTTCAAACGAATGTTCTTAGGCTGCCCAGAGGATACTTGGTCAAGGACCGGAAGTCGTAAGCTGCTTGAGTCATATGTAAAACAATCATTTCTGGCCACTCCCAAGTGAATGGCGATCAGAGAACTTTCCTCACTTGCGTGAACTTCTACACATGACTCCTCCACTTTAAAAATGAGTCATAGATAATATGATACTTTTTAAAAGATAAAATATACGTTTTGTATATGAAAATAAACTTACAAATAGTTTATTCAAAATTTCGGCGACGTTTTAAATGATGTCTATAAAGGTTGGTTCACTTCATGTATTAATTTAATACTTTTCATGCGTTTTCATTTTTTTTTTGCACCATTTTAATTTTTATTTTTTCCCATAACTTATAATGTAAAAAAAACTATCCAAGATTTGTTTGTTTTATACCAACCATTTTGCTTGCATATTCTTAAATTTATTAAAATTTTCATGGGCGAGGAAAATGGACGGAACTTTTGGGGATAACAGACACCCCAAAAAAGGAACTATTCGTCTGCCAGCGCCATTTCTCTTTCCGGATGAGGAACAAATTAAGGTTAAGTAAAGGTTCAGTCCCCGATAGTAATTTGTACGCATCCACAGTGGATGTAATTACAAAAAATAATTTAGTGTTTGGAATAGGTAGCTTAGTCGAACAGACGGACGCAATTAGGGCCTGAGGATTTTGCTGCTCAGGAGGAGGGTTTGGATATTTTTAAGGAAACAAAAAAAGCTAGGGCAGAAGTGATTCCTTTTGGGGTTCGATGTCAGGGGACCCAAACCGAATCATATTTCTGCGATGGATCCTTGAATGACCAAAGTTGCCAAGAACCACTTGGCAATGCGATGAAGGAAATTTCATTAATGAAATCTATTAAAGAAAAAGAACAGGAGATATTACAGCTAAACCCCCAAAGAGATTATTTAATTAATCAAAACAATATTTATCCCCAAATTGATGAGATTTTTGGCAAATTACCACCACATCTCACAATGTGCGTCAGAAATAGTTTAAAAAATACTTCTCGCAGCCCTTCAAATGGCAGATATGGTAAAAATATGGAGTTTATAGCCCTTGGAGTAAAATTTACATCTCCTTTGGCCTAAAGATATTTGCAACCCCTTTTTCATTGACCTTTTACAACCACTCTTTCAAAATTTATAAAAGGTTGGCCAAGAAATCCTGGATGCTCATTTTGCAGCATTAAGTCCCTGGAGTTGCGTAGCCGAGGCTTTAGTAATGATGTTGTGATGAAATGTCATTGAAAACTCATTTGAAATATGATAGGTATAGGGATTTTATTGTAGGATTGGAGGATTATAGGGATGAAGGATAGCCAACAGTGTTTTTACAGTAATGGCTCAAGGCATTGGAGGCAACTCCTGGTCTCAACCAGTTGCATACTCTTTCGTCTATAATTCTTGTAAAGGGGGTGTAGTTCGGAAGTATGTTTTTAAAGTGATTGAGAAACTCCAGAAAGTAAGTCTTCAACCAGTCAATTAGTCTGTGATCAAGGATCCAATTTTGTTAATTTTTCTAAAGTAGTGGGGATTACAGATGATAGGCCCTATTTTGAAGTTAATTGTGAAAAAATCGTATTTTTTTATGATTCTCCTCACCCGTTAAAGAGTACGAGAAATTGTATTGAAAACTTCAAAAACCCTATACAATTTCGTGGGCATCCTGTAGATTGGAAAGATATAGTTCATTTCCATGAACAGGATTCACAACGTGATGTTCGATGTGCGCCAAAATTGACTTCCGCACATCTAAAGCCCAGTACTTTTCAAAAAATTAATGTACGTTTAGTTGACCAAGTCTTTAGCAGTACAGTTGCTAGTGCAATGTTAGCGATGTATACAACGGGTCACTTAAATACATCTCAGTCCCAAACCTTTTTAAATACCGCGGAGTTTGTATTGTTTTTCGACCAATTCTTCAATCTTTTTAATTGTGAATGCCTCAGAGCATTAAAAAAATATGGTGAAACCTTTTCGGGACATTTTCGTTTATTAGAGGTTGGCTTCTTAACATTCGCAGTTTAAGACGATTGTGGCGCATATTGTCACGGGAGGAATTTGAATATATCAATACAAGAAGACTTTGCCAAGATGAACTAGAACACTATTTCGGACAAATTAGAAAAGGGGGGATTGAACAAAAGAACAACTCCGTCTATGTTTTCTGACCTTTTCCGCCAATCTTGGGGCCTTAGACATGTCAAATTTGTGACACGTTGCAATTGTGTGCAGAGTACAGATTTAGAACTATTTTCTTTCAGTACCCTTGAAGGGTAGTTCTTGGCAAACATTTCAAGGTTTGCCAAGACCGTTCTTAGATAGCCCCTTTAATGTTGCGAAATTCATGTAAATTATTAACTATGTTTATTTGAAGTTGTAAAGGTGAAAATAGGCCTACCGCTAAACCGAACACCTAAAAAAAGTCGGTAACGAGGTGGTGTGGAAATTGCAAAACTTAAAGATTCAAAAATAAATTATTAAAAATATTTATAGTGTTAATAAAATTCGTTTCATTTCATTAGAATAAAGAGTACATGAGAAATACATAGCCAATAAATTAAATAATCTGAAAATAATTATATGTATACATTTGCACATATGCAATTTCACATACTTATAAAGAAATAAATATTGAAGCGTTTCTATCCGTATTATCGTAAATAGTATGCGGATGAGAATTAGAACGATGTATTAAAAATCCAGCTTCAAATGCCGAAGTATCTTCTTTCTTCTTCTTTCTAAATTAAAGTTATTGGTAGTAATATTTCAAAAACTTACGAATACAACCCGTTTTATGTTTTCTGTATGTCCATTGTAAACAAATACATTCAGAAGAAAACTCACGACCGAGAAATCTAAAAACAGAGCTGCATTTTATTAAAAAGAACTCACTATATAAAGAATATCTGACTATCAGTCTACGTTTTTGGCTGATTCTGCTATGAGAGTTGAGTACGGAGCGTGCGCAGTGGTTTGAAGAACAAATAATTATAAATATCTAATGTCGCACTAAAGAGTCGAGCTTTGAGCTTTCCCTACGCCTCCATGAACAGAGAGAAAAAATTAAGTGCTGCTTTAATACTCTTGATGCTCTGATGGGGCATTTGTTACGGCTTACTAGAGCTGTGTCATCCGTGGATGTCAATACGTTAGTAGCTGTTGGAATGTCTACTGTATATACGATGTACAGAGTTGGGCCTAACACGCTAGCCTACACCAGTCCTTATTACTCGTTCTTCTGATATAAAGTCTGCTACTTTAACTGTAACTTTCCTGTTTCTTAAATATGACTCCAAAGTTTTATGCAAGTCGTAAGGTAAACCGTTTTCGACTTTCCAAAAAAGTCCTTCATGTCAGACCTTATCGATCGACTGAGCTACATCTAAAAAAATAGCTGAACAGTACTCTCTATGTTCGAATGCTTTCCTGATTTCGTTGGTAATTTCTATTTACTTGCTCTACAGTGCCATGTTTAGCACGAAAACCGAATTGTTGCGTTGGTATTATATTATTTTTGTGGAGGAAAGAAGTCATCTTTGATAGTAACACTTTTTCAAATAATTTAGAAACACAGGGGTAAGAGCCTTATTGGTCTATAAGAATACAGCTGTGTTAAATCTTTCCCAGGTATATCTATCATGATGATCTGGGACTTTTTCCACGAAGTTGGATAGTATCCGAAACCAATAATTGCATTAAAGAGCAAGGAGAGTACCGTTATAACAATAATCGGTAACTCACTTAGCATTTTTGGAGTAATATTATCGTGTCCTGATGCTTTTTTTTCGGACTTAGCTCTTTTATGATTTTAGTAAGTCAGAAGTAGAAGTGATAATAGACACAAGCAGGGATAATGGGATGCCCAACTTATTAAAGTGTGATGTGCTGAACACAATGATCGTGACAGACTGCAATCGACATATGTCAAATATTAAAATACACACGTTCTCATGGATTTAGTTATTTTGACAGCTGCCGGACTACACGACTGCAGACCGACAGTTGTCGTTCTCGCTAACTTCAATATATTCTTATATTTGCCAACGACAGTAGATTTGACAGTAGAGAGATGAGGTTGAGTGGTGATGCCACTAATATGTAAAAAGTAAAACTATTCAAAGCTCTAGCAAACATGACGTTACTTTACAGAAAAGAATAAACTAGCTGTATTATATCATTTGTAATAACAATTGATAATTTAAAACAAATAAATTTACCTATTTCCTTATTTTTGCATAAAAAAACTTCTCTTTGAACAAAATATTAAAATTTCTTTGAAGTGCAAGGTATCAGTATGGCCACAACGAAATTGTGTACATGCAAAATAGACAGCTGTCTTGCCGGCCATTGTTATGTTGCTGCCTTCTCTTCAGTGCTGCTGTAGTCCGTCGCGCTCATTGTGTTCAGCACATGAGAGCGCTTCAAAATAAGCGTTTTAATAACATTTTACATTGTAG
This sequence comes from Bactrocera latifrons, assembly GCF_001853355.1. NCBI lineage: Eukaryota > Metazoa > Arthropoda > Insecta > Diptera > Tephritidae > Bactrocera > Bactrocera latifrons. The sequence continues at coordinate 70,013 of NW_017537542.1, read as the reverse complement.
CTAGATCAAACAAAATAAGAATTTTTGGGCATTAATATTAAAACACCCAACATTTATTATGATTTCAAATTATTACATATTGGACTTTTAATCATTTCTAATTAAAAATTAATTCTATTATGCATCAAATTACAAAACGTTTTATGAAATGTATTTAAATTTCATTAAAATGATAAAACCTACCCAATCCAGTGAACTGCCAAAGTTCGGTATGTGAGCGGTTTTCACATGGTACTCAGCGACAGCAGAGTTGGAGATCTCTTTATCTCTGGACACAAACGAATCGTTAGCGACATTGGGCAAAGATGGCAACTTAAAATTGTCCTTTAGATAATTAGATTGAAATACCTTTTCTAGGTGCAAAGCAATTTGCCTTTTCCTCATCAATACTTGCCCAATTACCATTAAACTGTCTGAAGATGTTGGGATCTATTGGTGTTTTGGTCTTTTGTTCTTTCCAAAGATAGTTTTTCTTGCAAGAATTTGGACACAGTTTTTTACGCGTTCTTCATCGCGTTTAAGCTTTTTTTTTTTTAACTTACGTACAGCAGATTTAAGTTGAAGTAGAGTTGAAGGTGAGCAACTTAACTGCAATTCACGTCTAGCTCGCCTTTTCTCATTTAAAAGTTTTTTCTGTTTCATTATTAGTGATCTTTCTAAAACCAACTGATTTATTGTTTCTGTTTGGTGTTACGAATACAGCTGCATTAGTTATTACATCAATAAATTTACATATACTATATTTCATCAATGTCTCTTCCTGCATTTATTTTGCAAACAATGTTGATATGGCTGCTGACATATACATACTTCAACCAACTAGTTTTATGAGATGTTAGAGAAACTTTTGCGTCAAATATCATAAACTGTTCGGCAGATGTCATAAGCGATATATCTGTATTTTTTACTCCAACAAAATCTATTAAGTGTGGTATTTTTTTCCATCACTGGGCCAGTATGTTCGAGATATTATGTTCAGCTTTTTCAGAATAGTGTAGTACAGCCAGAGATAAAGAGATGTCTAACACCTTTCTCACTGGAAGTGAGTGGTCATAGTTCAGTAGGTTTTGACGTTTATCAATTGGAAACGAGCGATGGTCAGATTGAAATCTTAGCAAAAAATATGTAAACGGAGGGATTTGTTGCATCGTTGAAGATCACTTATAAAAAATGTAAAACAATGAAAATTAAATAAATTTGTGAAATTTAAAGGTATTTGATGAAACGTTTTCTAAATAGAAACATGATAGTATTATTTTCATTGGAAAATTATAAAAAACATTTAATGATTGAGAGCTAGCAAGCTTAAATCTTTTTATTGGATATTCAAAGGTCAAAAGTCAGTTGTTCTAATATACTTTAAAAAGATTTAAATAGTTTCTCCATATAATAAATAATCACTATATAGTAACTTTTATTCGTACTAAATGTTGGGTGTTTTAATTTAAAATGCCCAAAAATTCTTATTGTGTTCGATCTGGCCATAATGGAAATGTTATAAAAAAAATGCTTATTTTGAGGCGCTCTCACATGGGAATAAGTTGAACATCCCTTTATTCCTGGTACAGCTGTCGTCCTTTCGGATTAATAAAACGTGCGCCCCAGTACGTGTGTTGTGCGTTGTAATCTCCACTTGCTAGAAATATTAGAAGTAATATTCTTAAAAGTAATAGGATTTGAACTTTTGTCTGAGGGTACTATATTTGTATTACCGAGTGTTTGTAACATTTGGTTACGACGTGCTTGAATGCAACGTGTCAACTTCGATTCCAAATCTTTATATACCCTGTAGTTAGCAGTGTGATTTCTACGTAGAGTGCAATATGATTTGGTATGCACATATTCATGACATTTAGTGCATTGTACCGTACCGTTCCTCTTACGTTATTCTTCAACTGTTACTCTACGATGCAGCAAATATTTCAGATCATATATAGGATGTGTTTAATTTTTTTAAGTTGATTAGAATTCGCCAACAATATAATTTTAAACATTGGCTGTGGTACTTTGTTTCTACTAAATAGATTTACAACAGTTTTAATACCAAAACCGCATTCTTCCAATGATTCTTTCACTTTACTATAGTCTATGGCGGACTCTGTACCCTTAATTACAACAACTAGGATCTTAAAACTTTTCAGTTGATAGGAATAATAGTTCCTGTTTTTATTCGACAGAAATTTAACAATCTCCATAAAGCATTTTTCAGTGTAGGACTGCAACTTTCTTTCATCAATATTGCCTGTTTTTCAAAGGCACTATTTGAAAATTATTAGTACCTACAATTTCAAATAATTTAGCAACAAGCGCATTTGAGCTCTGCTCACGTAAGTAGATTGGAAGGGGTTGGGAAATCACGATTGTGATGATACCCTTTGCATCGTCGTTAAGCTCTTTGCTCATTAAGACAAATCTGTTGCCATTAAGAGTTTTTGGCTTTTTTTAAATATATTTCTGTAAATTAACAATACTAAACTAAATATCAATATTTGGGAAAGTATATTAAATTATTTGGAAAATGTACTTATTATTACTTACTTTATTTTTATTATTTAACACAAACGTCTTGATACTCGCGCTACTTAATTTAAAATTACCGAAATGAAACGRCCGTATATGTCCAAGTATATGTAAATGAGCTGTTTTGCCTCTTTTTGAAATTCTCAAAGAAGTGAGAACTGGTCTGTCACACTGCTGATGTGACAGTTCATTGCATGCAATATAAGGCATACAAGTTAGTATTATGACATACCAATCTGTTTTAGAACGTTAACGAATTATTTATATTCAGGACGTTTCGATTAAACGCTACACAAAAGCATATTATTAATAGAAGAAATTAGATTAGATTATTTAATGAGGATTGCACCGCAACCTTAGGTCTATTGTGTTCTCTCCTAAATCACAAAGACTCATAAAACCTCATCATATTGATAAAGTCCAATATTTTGCTGTGTGTTCTAGTGAGACGACGCAATTCCTATTCGGGTCCAATGGCCTTAACAGACTGCTTAGCAAGTTTTCTGGTGTTTCAGGCTCCCCGTCGCTGAGCCGGCAGTTCACGCAAGAAGATAAGCCCATGTTATGTAAATGCTTATTCAGCTTAGGAACCCACTTCAGTGAACTGATCAGGTCCCACCATGTTAGTGGAAGCTGCGCAGCGGCAGAGCTCGTCAACCAGTTCGTTACCGGCTATACCTTTGTGACCGAGTACCCTGATGAGTTGCACCTGTTTACGTTCCGCTAGGATATTCGGGCGTTCTCTGCACTTCTGCACCAGTACCGATTTAATCTCGTAGGAGAAGATTGCTCTAAGTGCCTCTTGATTATGGCTAGGTATGATTATACGCTTGAGATTGAGATTGTTTCGAAGTCAGGAAGCTTTTGAGGCCCAGCCCTCTACCTCATACAAGGTTTTGCAGTATACCCTGCTCTCCCTGTTGTAAAAGCGCTGGAAAGATGCCGTCCACTCCCGGAAACCTAAATTTTTCGAACCGAGCCATTGCTCACTTATCGAATCTGCAGTAAGTAATTGCCATGGGATTATCCAATCCGAGCGAGATAGCTTGCGTTAGACTACGGGTTGACACTGGTCTTCCCAAATTATTTCCAAGAAGTGGGCCCACAGAAGGGCTGTAGTTCTATCTTCTGCGCTGGTTCTACACGTTTCGTCGCTTTTTTTTTTGTTAGTACTGTATCAGTCATTCCTTTGGCCGGTGCCGTATACAGACTAGCTGCTTCTGGTTTGGAGGTGGCATTTTCACAGAATCTCTTAAAGCTTGCTTGCCTTTCATACCTAGTCTACCCCCTATATTCCTCCCCGACCTTTTTCAAGAGATCTGAGAGTTTTCTTGGTCACCAGAGACAGTTGCACATACATATTTGTGGTCGCCTTTAGGGGACAGCTGCAGTGATATGCGTCTATGATGGATTCGTTTATCGCAGACAACCTGCTCTCCAGTCCTATTAGTCTGCTCCTCCCCGCTCAAATTCTTACTTAGCATATCTCGGAAGGTATCCCATTTCGAGGGTTACGTCTGGGGGAGGGGGCTTGCATGACTTCTACCTTTAGTGTGATCCTTATGATCCTATGAGCCGACAAGAAGGGCTCCGTTTACAACCTCCACTGTGAGACCAATCCGTTCATAGGCTCGTTGCTCAAGGTGGCTTCACACCCAACATTCTCTATAGCTAAATTTCTACTTATTCTATTTTCTAAAAGTGTCCCACCTCGTATGTTGCAGTCTGGTCTTCCTCATTCCGTGTGATGGGAGTTTGCATCACATCCTATGATTAGGGATAACCTGTGTATCCTGCAGTACCTTTCCACTCTATCCAAAGCCACTGGGGGTGATGTGTATGCCTCTTCTGGGAAACAGGTTGAAGCCAGGGCGAAGTCTGTGCCTTCATAGTACCTGCCTTTCACCCTCACTAGATCCAGGAACTCTGAAATGCAAAAGAAGTGAATGTTGTTCCTGACTACTACACAAGTTCTAGGTTTCTCGCTAGAGAGATCACAGATTACCTTGTTAGAATCCGTTTTGAGGTCTTTAACCTCCTCAAGGCTCTTGGATTAGCAGGATGCCCAGTTTATCCGAAGTTAACCTGCTCGTTATGACAACCGAGGCTGCCGCAGTATGGTGCAGGTTCACGTGGGCAACTTCCACGTTGACGTCCACTATAAGATCGGTTCCACCTTACTGATGCTGGATTGAGTAGGTTTGTATGGCCTCAAGACTACCGTGCGAACCTTTATTATAGGCGGCAGTTTGCTCTTTGGACATATTTATACGACTTGTCGTCAATATACAAGTTTAGTATCCAGCCATTGTTCTCGACTTTGCTGCTAACGACTCCAACGTCTCCGCCGAGTAGTTGAGAAGCAGGAAAGCCTCTGGCTGCCCGCTTGTTGTTGCGATTCAACCTTTTAAAGCTGGGGGGCTGTGCATGGATGGCCGAAGACTCTGTCTTTCCCCCACCTCGCCTTGTGGTCTGGGTTGCGTTAACGGGGCAGCAGCTTCGAGCCCCACTGTTTGCGTGCGAGTTATGTTAGTATAATATATATGCAACATTTATTTGTGGAATGAAACTTAAGACTAACTCACAATATTCTTATTAAGCTTATACGAGACCTTAATATCGTACATATGTATTATATTTCGTAATGAGGTTAGTGGAGGTATAGTTGGCCAGACTGTTATGTTAGGCTACGTAACTTCCCCCACGTTAAAATTAAAATTTACATGAATTATGATATAATATCATAATAATCAGTAATAGAAATAATACAATTAAATTGTTTAATAACAATTACAATACAATTTTTTTTTGTTTTTACATATATATTATATCTATTAAATTAAATTGTTTTAGGTAATTTCTTGTATGTTAAATTTATCAAGAAATTTAGATTTTCTTTTAATATTTTTAGCATGCATATTACTCAATTCATAAAATATAAACTTCGGTTGTTCTTTATGACGAACATTTTGTGTATCTATTTGTTTTTTACAACTTCCTGATTCTACATTGATTGGTTTTTCTTTTGTAATGGAATGATATTAATTATTGTAGTACTCAATGGATTTGCTTACTTTTTCTTTAAGCCTAACAAGTTGTTTTCTATGTTTAATATCCTAATTTTTTCAGTTAGTGTATTATGTAACCTCTCAATGTCAGCGTTTCCAGTATGACTATTTGGTTTTTTTAGATGGAGATTTATATTTTCTATTCTGAGCTAATCCCTAATGTTTACGCTTTTAAATTCATTGCCTGTTATCAATGTTTCAAAATGTCCTTTCTATGATTGATATTGTCTTAGTTTCTCAATTATTGTTTGGTGATTTCTGTCCTCAAGATAGTAGGCAGTAGCAAATTTTGAAAACCGATCTATAAATGTTAAATTTTTTTTTAACAATTCGTGAAAATGTCCATATGTATGATCTGTATGATCTGAACTTGTTTTCTGTTCTTTAAGGAAGTTATTAACGAGTAGGAAGATATCCTTCCTCACCATATAATTGAAAGTAAATAATGGCTCCATAGCTGCGGATTTTGCTTTCAGATCCGCTAATTATTTGCCAATAATTCCCGCGCGACCAGGAATCCACATAATTTTGATGGATTTTCGTATAAGTTTGGTGCGTATTTCAGCGATTAGGGGTACCTTGTTAGTAACCAATAGTTGACATACTGTCTGTGCAGATTATCGTCTTGTCGTTAGATTCTGAGGCTGCTAGTATTGCGTTGTATACTGCAACCGCCTCTGCCGTATACCTTGACCCATAATTTGGCAGATGCCCTACTATTACTGTTTTCCCATCGGCTTGGACCACAGCGAATGACGTGTGGTCCTTCGACTTTGACCCATCGGTGTAGTACATTTTCCATTCGTTCCGAAAAGGAGCTCTGTATTCTTCAAAAAGGCGCTGGAATGCTGTTGGGCTTGTGGTTGACTTGGCGTGATTTGTTAAACCGATAAGGAAAGATGAGTACCTTAAGTCCCAAGGTGGTGAGCTGACGGGAGGCAGAAAAGATGGTTTAGAGTCTATTCCAAAAATGTTAACGAATTCTAGTACTCTGTGTAATGTTGGCGTGCGTCTTGGGGTTTTACTAGCTTCCCATATCGTTGTGATAGTGTCATAAATATAACTATTTCTGCAGAGARAGATCTTTGGGATAATCATCATAGTGGTATATTCAATTCTTTCTTGTAAGGTAGGCATCCCAGCTTCGGCTAAGATGCATTGAATCGGGGATGTTGGAAAGGCGCGTATACTCCTTTGAACGGCTGCATGATACGTCGRAGAGATCAGTTTTATATTACTCTTTGCACTATTTCCGTATATTGGTAAGCCATAGTCAATCTTCGACGATATTATAGCCTTAGTAACATTGATTAAAGTGTTTGGATGGATAAGGCAGTGTTTAGAAGATAGATATTTAATAATATTTAACCTGGCAGCTAGGCTTTTTTTTAACTTAAGATAGTGCTCCTTAAAAGTTAAACGTTTGTCGAAGGTAATTCCAAGAAAACATAAGCTAGAAACATTTGTAATATTAATATTATTATGAACTAAGTTTAAATCCGTACATCTATGTTTGCGGCATATATAAAAATATTTGCACTTATTGAGCGACAGAGTCGCTCCAGAACAATTTGACCAGTTAGAGATATCGGTTAGTATTTTTAGAAATTTATTTTTAACAGTGTTTAGATTGCTTGTTTTAGAATAGAGTACAACGTCATCTGCATACAGTGGGAATGTTCTTATATCTGCTAATTATGTGGCTTAATTCATTAAAAGAGATAGCAAATAGCATTACGGAACGGGGGGATCCTTGTGGGATACCATTTTGTTAGTTATGTAAACTGGAAAAACCATTATTTAATTTTACTTTGAATTTACGGTTAGTGAGAAAAGACTTGATAAAATGGTATATTTTATTGCCAAATTTCCATTCTTCTAATTGTCGTAGAACTATGTGAGCTCCAACACGATCAAAAGCCTTTTCAAAATCTAGACTGAGTGTAGAGATATGATTGCGGGAAGACAAACCATATGAGACGAAACTTTGCAAAAGAAGGACCGCGTCGGAAGTTCCTTGCCCCTCTTTGAAAGCGAATTGGTTTGGACTGATTAAACTGTGTTTAGAAGTATACCACATAATGCGTTTTGAAACGATTTTTTCTATTAACTTACTTATGCAAGATATAAGTGAAATAGGTCTATAATTTAGAACTTCTGAGGACGGGTTAGTAGACTTTGATATGGGAACAATTGTTGCAATTTTCCAGTTTTGTGGATAAATTCCGTCCGTTAATATTTGATTGTACAGATTGATTAATCGTTCGTAATTTAAGCGGTGGAGGCAAGTTTTTTGTCATATCGTATGAAATTCTATCTCCGCCAGGAGTTTTACCTGACAGAGCAGATACTGTACTTTCGAATTCTAGATAAGTGATCTCTGATTCTATTATTTTAGCTGGTGAGTTAAGCTGATTGTAGCTGCGACTCAGAGTTTCATATTTTTTATCTATAAAAACGGAACTAAAGTTCCCGTCGCTAGAATACGTAGACCAAGTGGAGGCAAACTGTTCAGCTGTCGCTTTGGGATCGAATATTGGACAAGTTGGGCTATTAACAAAATTTATATTGACTTGGGAAGTTGAGCCAGTTAGCATTTTAATGTCCGACCAAATCTTTTTRGGATWAGAACTGGGATTTATTTCTGTGGTAAGTTTTTCGAAGCACATTCGTTTTGCTTCTTTAGTTTCCTTACGAAAAATAGCATTTGCTTTATTGTATAAAATCAGGTTGGCTTCTGTTCTGGAACGCTTGTATTGTCTCCAGTTATGCTGTTTTAAATTTCTTAAGCTCTCCACCTCCTTTGACCAGTAAGGAACTACTTTTTTATGGGGTTTAGAAATAGTTTGCGGAATTGAAAGGTGCTCTGCAGACCTTAATGTTTTGGTGATATTAGCCGCCTCTTTATTGACAGTTTGAGATACAGGGGTTTGATCGCAGAACAGAATTGCCTTTTGCGTATATTTAGACCAGTCTGCATTTCCTGTAAGGAACTTTGGTTTAGGTAAAGTCTTTGCAATTTCAGCTACTATTGGGTAGTGGTCACTACCACACAAACTATCAAGAGTTCGGCTATTCACTTTTGGAGCTATATTGGTAGAGCAAATAGATTGGTCAATGTGCGTAAAAGAATTATGAATTGAAAAATGGGTCGGGGTACCATCGTTCAATACGGTAAGATTCTCTGTAAGAACTAAGTTTTCTAGAATTAATCCTTTTTGGTTCATTCGGGGGGAGCCCCATAATGGGGACCACAAATTCACATCTCCAACCAGGATTATCGGCTTGGATACTGAGGAGAGAATTTGCTGAAGCTCAGTAAGCGTGAAACTTTGTTGTGGGGGAATATACAAGCAAATAATCGTAAATTTAAATTCTATGGATATCTGAATGGCTAAAGAAGCTATATTTGAATGGATTTCGAGGAATTTATGTGGAATGTCTTTTCTTGCTAAAACAGCAATACCTTGTTTGTTTGTTAAATTCTGAGGTAAATTTAAAAAATAGCTGACGTACTTATTTGGTACAAAAGCGTTTTTATTTACAGCAAGATGGGTTTCTTGTAAGGCAATGAAGTGTGGTGAAATATCTTTAATGAGAATTTCAAGTTCAGTGCAGTTGTTGTAGAAGCCCTTTATGTTCCATTGAAGTATATTGAACATAGAGCGAATAGGACAAAGAAGACTGGATTAGATTTCTCATCGTCGAAAGTTGGCATAATCTGATCATAGTCTGGGTGACTGTGTTGTTGAGTAATTAATGAGTTGGTTTGTGAGTTGTTGATAAAAGTAKTTGAAGTGTGRTGAGATTGCAGTTCGCTGATAAATGAATGAGTGGAGTTAGTAGCTTGAGGTGTGGAATTATTAGCAAAGCTGTTRAGAGTSYTGTGGGAGGAARARTTGAGAKAAACAAAKGGGAGAGATTGAGAGTWTACTGGATTTATTGTGTTACTTTTTACTGGAACATAATTTAATTTAAGAGCGTAGGAAGAGGTTGCTTAAGTGTTTAAGTCGTTGTGCTCGTAATGCCCTCTACAGTCTCATTGTGAGAGACTTCGGAAGAAGTTTTATTGGATTCGGAAGGTATATGAATGGAATGTGCTGTAGGAAGTTTTGAGTTGTTGTCATTCTTTGATTCGTTTTGTTTTACTTTTTCTGCAAAAGCAGTGTTTGGAAGGCTGGGCACTTGTGCTTTATGCAGCTTTATCGCCTCACGAATCGTACATTTATTGACAGTTTTAGTTTTTAGAATCTCTTTAGTTTTGGATGTACTTAGGTCAAGTATTTGAATATGATGGGTGCTCAACAGCGCAATTAGCGCTTAAGGTACACAAACATTGTACTGAGCCGTGAGGGGGGAAATTACAAGTTGCACACGMAGKTTTGTTGTTACACCTTTTAATGGTATGCCCTAAGAGTTGGCATGATATACATCTCATTGGATTGGGAAAATTTGGTCTTACACGCGCTGAGCGCCATGAAACCTCCACTTTAATAGGTAGTTCATATAAATCGAATGTAAGAAGGGTAACTCCGGTGTGAACTAAGGTATTGTCCACCTTCTTTTTGAATTTATACACTCCAACAACACCTTGCTCTTTCATGTTTTCAATAATTTCGTCTTCAGGTACATTATTGAGGCATGATGCAAATATTGTGACTTTTGAAAAGTTAAGGTTGTCTTGATAACTTACTTTCACGTCACAACCTCCATTCAATCGCTTAGTATTTAAAAACTTTTGTGCAATTGTTGGATTTTTACCAGCAACAACAAATTAGCATCCCGTAGCTCAGAAATTGAGATTATTTCTTTGCTTATAGCTTCCAATGCTTAATCACTGCAAAACAAGAGTATTTCGATATTGGTTTTGTTGAATCACTTGCTGAAATAGTAAGAAATTTTGGATTGTTCTGTTTAGTTTTAGGTTGTTGGGGAAAAATCAGGGGTTTATATATTGTTTWTTTACGTTTGGCTTGGGGACATTCAGCTAATAAAGCGAAACTATTGTCCCCCAAATTTGGTGGCCCGGGGGCCATTTTAGATAATTAAAGCACAGGCACTTGTAGTGAAGTTAACACGTGTGTTGTTACAACTATGCAGTTACGCGCACAAGAATAATGCTTAGCGGGAAGCAGAAAATTGGTGAGCACCACAGAGAAAAGATAGTCAGAAAATACGTCCACTCGCGATGAGTATCAGTCGGACTAAAAATCAAAGCTTGTTAACTTTCATGACATTGTTGCATCTTTATTAAATTCTTTTGGTAAATTGGTAATAATCTCAAAATTATTTTAGTTTCACTATTTAAATATTTAAACTTTAATGGAACTTGAAGTGGAATTCTTTTGTAGTAAGGTAGTAGTTTTTCATTTAGAAGTGAAGTAGTTGAGCCAGTGTCTATTAAACAGTATTATTTTATATGTGAAGCTTTATTATGGGTAATATTCCCTTGAGGCTATAACATGAAAATTTGAAACCTGGTTTTTATGAATTTCATCAACTTGTGCGTAATCTGTATTCATTAGCTCACTTCTTCAAAAATTTGGGCTATGATATTGATTGGAATTTTGCAACCGAAATTTATTATTAATTTGACTTGAATAATTTGGTTTTGACCAACAATTTTTATTTGGATCAGGATAGAATTTCCGAAAATTTTTATTATGATTTCTCAAATGTTGTTGATTTATTTTATATTCTTGTTGATTCTGTTATAGTTGTAACTTGAATCTGTATGCCTACTTTGTTTTGCATAGTCATAGTAATCATCATTGAAATCAAAACTAACACTTGTTCTTTCTAATAAATTATTAGCATCTGATAAGCAATTTATATTCCTATTTATAATTATCGAAGCCAAATTCGCGTCTATATTATTGCAAAATGTTCTTAAAATGATTGTTTCATTATTTAGAGGAATAAATTCTATTGGTTTATTTATATCGTATTAAAATTTTTCGTTTAATTTGTATAAAATATAATCGCATGCTGCTGGATCTGTATACAGCATTGCCAGCAGGAATAAAGGGATGTTTAACTTACTCCAKTGTGAGAGCACCTCAAAATTAGCATTTTTATAACATTTTCCATTATGGCCAAATTGGGCAAAATAATAATTTTTGGGCATTTAAATTAAAAGAACCAACATTTAGTACGAATAAAAATTACTATATAGTGGTTATTTATTATATGGAGAACCTTAAATTTAAGTATATTAGAACAACTGATTTTTGACCTTTCAATGCCCAATAAAAGGACTTAAGCGTGTTAGCTCTTAATCGTTAAATGTTTTTAAATCATTTTCGATTGAAAATACTACTATGATGCTTCAAATTACAAAACCTTTCATCAAATACCTTTAGTTTTCACAAATTTATTTAATTTTCATTTTTTATAAGTGGTATTTAACGATGCAACAAATCCCTCCGTTTACATATTTTTTTGCTAAGATTTCAATCTGTTCTCTTCAATTATTCTCTCACTTCCAGTGAGAGAGGAGTTAAACATCTCATTATCTCTGATTGCCAGTACGGCGTCAACTTCTCTTAAAAAAGAAGAGAGGGCACAATGCCGCTCACTGACAGCTGAAATGCTGGTCGGTTCTCACTGGAACTATTTGGAGGAGTTCCCATTGCCGGTTGGTTCTCACTGGAACTAATTGGATTAGTTGTCATTTCCAAGTACCGCTAGTCGAAGTTACTAATTGAATTGTTGGAGTTGATCATCCGATCACAAAATTGTTGTTATGGTTTACGTACTTCTTTTTAAAGGTGACCTTATTATTTGCTGCCATGTGGTGACATGAAGGTTATGTTACAACGTGGCATGAATAATATGTTAAAGTTTATTTTGCGTATTAGGGGTGAAAATATTTATTTGCATATATATTTTTTCTTTATCGAAAAAGTGTTTGTGGCGTATTGATATCACGTTTTAATAGTTCAGAGCATATAGTTTTTGCATACACTTGTATATAACTATGGATTGCCGTGATTAAATTGCAGGTTACCGAATATTCTATTTAGAGTTTATGTTTAAATGAGTTAAGCATCCACCCCCTCTACCCGATAAAACTGGCGCATCCTAATGCAACAGCGCACTTCACCGCAGCTGATGACACTAAAGCACAACTCACCACACCTGTACCTCTACCCACTCATCAAAATCGATGGACAAGGAGAAAGCAGACACAGTTGGTTCGACAATTTCGCTATATACTCTCGCATCAACATTCGATTCGATACTGCGCCGCGTCAACATTCCCTTAGACTCAGATCGACAACGTTCCCCCCGCACCGACTTACAGCGATCTAACCTCGATTGGACGCGATATATTTTCACTCTACATTGTAATCGCGATAAGTGGAAACTCGAGCTTCGGCATTGATTTCTCGCCGCCCCGCTTACGGACATTTTTTTCATAAATAAAACTTATAAAATGTAAATTATAATTTCATTAATTTATATTGTTAAAATAAAACCAAATTTCAATTTTAAACGATAAAAGCTTTACTTAA
>NW_017537542.1:45548-47238 GCF_001853355.1 Bactrocera latifrons | reverse complement strand
TATTCGCCTAGGGGGCCCAGGATGTTTAAATGAGTTAATCATCCACCCCCTCTACCCGATAAAACTGGCGCATCCTAATGCAACAGCGCACTTCACCGCAGCTGATGWCACTAAAGCACAACTCACCACACCTGTACCTCTACCCACTCATCAAAAGGGATGGACAAGGAGAAAGCAGACACAGTTGGTTCGACACTTTCGCTATATATTCGCACATCAACATTTGATTTGATACTGCGCCGCGTCAACATTCCCTTAGACTCAGATCGACAACGTTCCCCCCGCACCGACTTACAGCGATCTAACCTCGATTGGACGCGATATATTTTCACTCTACATTGTAATCGCGATAAGTGGAAACTCGAGCTTCGGCATTGGCTTCTCGCCGCCCCGCTTACGGACATTTTTTTCATAAATAAAACTTATAAAATGTAAATTATAATTTCATTAATTTATATTGTTAAAATAAAACCAAATTTCAATTTTAAACGATAAAAGCTTTACTTAAATTGTGTATCCTTTTAATCAGTTTAGTTTACAGATTTTGCGTTTTGTCTCTTTTTTTCAATATGATATCAAAATTAAAATGAGATTTTATGTAATTGAGAAGCTGGTTTTATTTATTTTATTTTAATTTTTGGAATTTCGGAGTATGATACTGAACTATGACTGTTAAATACAGTTCTTCACTTAAAAAAAAGTTATAATTTGTAGATTTCAACCTTATGTAGTTGTGCAATTCTTGTAGGTTTTGTAGTTAAGTTAATAGTTAACAGAGTTTCGATTTAATGAAATTTAGCTTTCCTTTTTAATATTTTCTTTTTTGCTTTAGTTCAATTATTGTAGATATTTTTGATAGTTTCACCAATCTACTTTATTAACTTTTGGGTATAGGTAGGCTCCTCTTTTTTTTTGGACCGACTGCGCCAGTTATGTTAGTATAATATACATATATACAACATTTATTTGTTAAATGTATCTGAAGGCGGACTTATAATATTCTTATTAAGCTTAAGCTCTAATATGTATTATATATCGTAATGAGGTTAGTGAGGGATAGTTGCCAGACTGTTATGTTAGGCTACGTAACTCGCGCGCGGACGTCTTGCTGTTACGCTCTTTACAGGGAATATACTGACCCTGCTCCTGGCCAGAACCTCCGCCACCTCAGGAGTATTCCTCTCCCGTAGGTGCCACAGGTATCACTTCAGGCTGGCACCACTCATGCCTTGCATGTGTGCGTGGATGATCGTACCCGCACGGTTTGCCAGCGGCTGGAAGAGGAGACAGGTGGCCGATATAGCACAGATTTTATCCACTGATTGTTACGTAGTATATGAGGCAGTTATATGAGTTGGCCCAACTGATTGGATGAAAATCAAACTTTTTTTGATATTTTCTCAAGTTGTTGGATAGTGTGTGGGTTGGTCGTGCGATTTATAAAGATTTCGCCATTTCATTTATAAAAAGTAAAGCAACAACTTCCGAACTCATGTTTAAGCAACGATGTGAATATTCAAAATCAAGTTGTCCTCAAAATTGTGTTAAAAGTTGTGTCGTATTTTGCGACAAGGGCAATTTCTAGCCCAAATCAATCAACCAACTACTTGTTGCGTGTATGCCTTCCATTATAGCCAGGGATAATGGGATACCCAACTTATTCCAGTGTGAGAGCGCCTCAAAATAAGCG
>NW_017537542.1:13161-44343 GCF_001853355.1 Bactrocera latifrons | reverse complement strand
TCAAAAGTCGGTTGTTCTAATATACTTTAAAAAAATTTAAATAGTTTCTCCATATAATTAACCACTATATAATAATTTTTATTCGTACTAAATGTTGGTTGTTTTATTTAAAATGCCCAAAAAATAGCTTTCTTTCTGATCTGGCCATAATGGAAAATGTCATAAAAACGCTAATTTTGAGGCGCTCTCACACTGGAATAAGTTTAACATCCCTTTATTCCTGGTATTAGTATGCAATATATTGTATTCCTTAAGCAGTATGGAGTCTCCACAGGCAACACTTAAAGCAATATAACGCCAATGAAAAAGTAAGTGAATTTTAATCGGTTTATATTGCGGTGTTATTTGTTTATGTTTTGTTTGCACTAGTTAATATATGTATTTGTGGCACGATTCCGATTACTTTGGTGGATAGGGGAGCTTCTCCAGAGGAGGAATATCCAAAAATAATACAAAAATTACTTATATTTTTTAAAATTTTCACAATTAAAAGTTCAAAAATATGCTCTAATAATGCACTAATAATACTAATAACACAAGGTATTTCTCTATCTTCCATTAAATTTATTCACGTTTTTCACTCTGTAGATTTAAATATACACACTAAACATTGAAATAAGTTCACATTTCAATTTTATTTTGTAATATTTCACCTAAATTTATTAATTTAAAAATCACTTGGCACTTGTTTACAATTATGAGGAAAACGAGCGTTGCCACATCTTACACACCAAATATATAGGATTCTTAACGATCTTTCTTTGTTTGTTTGTTTGCGTGATTCTTTTTTCTACATTAATTATAATAAAAAAATACTTTCTAACATTTTTTAAGTTATAATTGAGTTGTGAAAACTTTTTCCACATATTATGCATTTGACATATAGTATGTGTATGTATAATATGTGATATATATTTAATAAACACATATAATTAAAATTCTATGATAATATAGTATTATAAAATGTATATAATATCATGTCGGGATCACTGAAGTATTTTAAAAAAATAACACTTTCGAGTAGTACACCTTTCTATTAAAAATAAAAAAAAATTATTGAGTTTTCTTAATAAAGTGGTTATATTTGTTATGTTTACCATGGACTCATATTGAACTAAAATTTGAATTTTCGTACTGCACTTTATTACGTTATATTATTATATAATATTACTAATACATGTATATAATATTACTTATTTGCTTAATAAATTTAAAAAATAATATATCCATATGCATGAGTAGAGGAATTTTTGGGAAAAAGAGGAGTTTCAGCGAAGTGCTTTACCATCACATGGCAGCACTCCATTTCGTCGTACTTTTTGGTAAACAAATGAGGTTCAAACGAGTGTAAAATGTAATTTTTAAAATAAAGATTTTTTAGGTAAAAAACCAGCTAAAAGTGTAAAATGTGAATTTATTTGAAAGTTTATAGTGTAAAAAGTTTTCGCTTTCTGCCCAAGCGCTCATATATCTGCTAGACGCTCGGTCACTATTTCCATTCTAGCTTCGATAATATTTTGAAATCCCATCTATATACTTTGGGAGCATATTCTTAGATAAATTTTAAAGAGATTTAAGAAACAAAAAAATATAATATATATTAAAAATATATTAGTCATGTGTAGAAGTTCACGCAAGTGACGAAAGTTTTCTGATCGCCATTCACTTGGGAGTGGCCAGAAACGATTCTTTTACATATGACACAAGCAGCTCACGACTTCCGGTCCTTGACCAAGTATCCTCTGGGTAGCCTAAGAACATCCGTTTGAAGGTGAGCTAAAGTGAGAAGGAGAAACATTCCCTGCATAGGGTTGTGCGCTGGGTTTGGGACCCGTCACGTAAAAAAACCACCCCAATGACAACGCCACAACAGCTTCGGATGAGAGACCCCACTTTTGATGACGACTATGGCAACTCTTCCCAACAGGTGCTACTTCGGACTGAGTAGGCAATTGAGAAGCAAAGTCCTCTCTCRAMAAAAAAAAACCAAACTCTATAAGTCACTCATAATACCCGTCCTGCTATATGGTGCAGAGGCTTGGACGATGACAACAACTGATGAGTCGACGTTGCGAGTTTTCGAGAGAAAAGTTCTGCGAAAGATTTATGGTCCTTTGCGCGTTRGCCACGGCGAATATCGCATTCGATGGAACGATGAGCTGTACGAGATATACGACGACATTGACATAGTTCAGCGAATTAAAAGACAGCGGCTACGCTGGCTAGGTCATGTTGTCCGCATGGACGAAAACGCAGTACCCGCCGGGGGAAGCAGAGGAAGAGGAAGACCTCCACTCCGTTGGAAGGACCAAGTRGAGAAGGACCTGGCTTCACTTGGAATATCTAATTGGCGCCAHGTAGCGAAAAGAAGAAACGACTGGCGCGCTGTTGTTAACTCGGCTATAATCGCGTAAGCGGTGTCTACGCCAATCAAGAAGAAGAAGAAGCAGGCTACCTCATTAATAAAGATTTCGTATCAGAATTTATGAACTTAAAAAAAAATTAATTGGCAATTAGGCAAACGAAAAGTAATATAACTTATTACCGAAAGACAAAGAAATAGACAAAAGTGCTACATTAGAAATAAATTCCAAGATATATTCCGATTGTCTGTGACACATGTTCACTGTGTGCAGAACGAACGCAAAATGGATTTGTGAACGACATATGCGTCGTGTATGGAATACAATGCTCGCGACAGACTTCAAACGACATCTGTCAAATATTAAAATACACACGTTCTTATGGACATTTTGACAGCTGCACGACAGCAGACCGGCAGTTGTCGTTCTCGCTAACTTCAATTTGATCCTATATTTGCCAACGACAGTAGAGTTGACAGTAGAATGGGTGATAAGAGATGAGGTAGAATGGTGATGCCACTAATATGTAAAATGTAAAATTACTCAAGGCTCTAACAAACCTGACGTTATTTTACAATTAATAGCATAAAATAGCTATGTTACATCATTTATAATAACAATTGATTATTTAAAACAAATAAATTTACCTATTTACTTAATTTTTGCTTAAAAATTTCAGTTTGAACAAAATATTAAAGTTTCATTGAAGTGCAAGGTATTGGTATGGCCACAACGAAATTGTGTACATGCAAAATATACAACTGCGTTGTTTTGTGTACATGCAGGCCATTGTTATTATGCTGCCCTCCCACAAACGTTGATGTAGTAGGATTCACAACGCCATTTTCAGTTCACTGTCGGCATGGATAATATGATACGAAACTCTTTGATTCGAGAGAGAGCTGTCAAAACTCGCATTTTTTATAACATTTGTCATTGATGCCACTGCTGAAAAATATTAGATTGGGTGTTTAATAAATTATASAAAACACTAAATTAAACACTTTGAAAATGTATACATATATAAATGCTAAAACGCAAAATCATTAATTAATTTACATAAACATTTATTTTGCCAAATTTGTTCGCACAGTTCAATGAAATTTCATTTCAAGCTAATTTTGTCAGGTAATTATAGCGGTTTACTTCTGGCATCCCGCCTTTTCTGAAATCAATTGTCAGAAATTCCCTGATCTTCATCGCTGTCAAATATTCAGGGAACGCGTTTGAGAGAAAAAGAGAGCCAATGCTAAAGTTTCGTATCATATTATCCATGCTGTCGGGCTGCTGCAGTCTGTCGCGAGCATTGTGTTCCACATATAATCCACATCGACCAACAGTGGGTATCGATAGAACACTAAAATTATTACATAATTAACATCTATTGCCTGTACTACGCTTCGTCATTTCGTCCTGATAAAAATTATTGTCAATGAAGATCCTTGTAATATTAAGCTGCCTTATATTTGTTATTTTTATTTATTTGTGGAACCGGTCAACAAAAATATTAATAATGCGAATAAGATTTATAAGTATAGTATTTATTCTTTTAATAATATGTTTTTGTGTAGTCTTTAATCGAAACGTTCTAAATATAAATACTTCGTTAACCAGTAACATACGTTATAAAATAGATTGGTATGCTTAAGTAAGACCATCATAAAATATTACAGTTTAAGCTATAAAAAAGCTTTATTTAAGGTCTCGTCCATGCTACAATATAGCGTTAGTTGTGTGCGGCCATCGATTATGGGAATCGCTTGTGATGATAAAATCGGTTCTGCTTTTTAACAAATACGACAAAAGCAATTTGCATTTCTGGATATTTTCTGAGGATAAACTGATAACTGAATTTGTTGAGCGTTTAAATGATTGGCGAAATTTAGTGCATTTCAAATTTGATGTACTGCCACTAACTTTTCCAAAAAACAATAAAGATGAGTGGCAATCTCTATTTAAACCTTGTTCATCACAGAGGCTGTTTTTGCCGGTAAATAATATATCTATTAACAAATGGCTGGGATTTAAAATAGCATCCTCAGACTCGGGGACAAAATTGGCTGCGATTTAGAATAGCATCCCCAGATTTCGGGGTTAAAATGGTATGTACGCATAGAGGAGTCCTCCAGATCAAGAATTATGCATTATATAGAGCAAAAATAGTTTTAATTTCTTATTTAACTTTTTGTTGAAATCTATTTACTTAACAATAACTTAAGAAGTACAAACTCCCAAGTAATCCATACAAATATTTTTGCACAAACTATCAAAAATACGGCGCAGTTCTGATATCTTCGTCGCCGCGATTGGAAGGTACCGTTGGAAAGAGGAAGTCCTCCTGAGTAAAAAATAGGGTTATAGGTACCGCAAACGCTTAGTTTACGAGATATTCGAACTTAAAGTTCAAAAATTCGAATATTTCAAGAAGCTATTTCACCACATTAAACACACTTTATTCACATTTTTCACTTCAAAGTATTTAAATTACAGTATTAACTTAAATAAATCCGCATTTTACACTTTTAACAGGTTTTTTAATTCAAAAATGTTTATTTTAAAAATTACATTTTACACTCGATTGAACCTCATTTGTTGACCAAAAATTACGACGAAATGGAGCGCTGCCATATGATGATAAGGCAATTCGCTGAAATTCCTCTTTTTCGCAAAAATTTCTCTATTCATGCATATGGATATTTTTTTTTTTAAATTTATTAAGCAATTAAGTAATATTACCCTGATCTGTTTTCTGAGCTGGCAACAAAGCACAATCAGGGTGCCTTCAACCAGCAGTTAGTGAAAAAGGCGGGATGCCAGAGGAGCAGCTCTATAATTACTTGACGAAATTAATGTGAAATGAAATTTCATTGAACTGTGCGAACATATTTTGGCAAAATAAATGTTTATGTAAATTAATGAATGACTTTGCATTTTAGCATTTATATATGTATGCATTTTTAAAGTGTTTAATTTAGTGTTTTGTATAATTTATTAAATACCCAAGCTAATATTTTTCAGCAGTGGCATCCTTGTCAAATGTTATAAAAAATGCAAGTTTTGACAGCTCTCTCTCGAACCAAAGAGTCTCCTATTATATTATCTATGGTCGCATGTTGCTTTGCATTAGTACGAAGTATAGAATTCCTTAAAATCAAACTTCTTACGATATGCAAAATATCGAGTACAAATAAATTTTTTTGCGTATTAGATGCGCATACATTGAGCATGATGCTCAAATTTTTATTCCATTGAACAATCCAAGCACTGCCGCTGTTTGCTTTTTCTCTTGTTTTTCAAATGATTATCRAAGAGTTGCTGCGGCCACTTTCACATAAATCTAAAAAATTGTTAATAAATAAATTTGTTCACATTTGCCGCCATAGCTGTTGGTGGTTTTGAAAACAATTGTCACAAAATGTCAAAGTTGATACAAAGCAAATTGAAACAAAGCAGYAGGGTTGCATTGTTGATATTGTATAAATTCGGTATCGGTGTCGCACCAATGCAAAGCAACATGCAACTTGGAACTCAGCCATAATAATATTATATACACATATGTATAAGTAATTTCATATAATAAAAAATTGTAAAATCGCAAACTTATAAATGTTTACACTTGTTCAAACAAATTATTGTTGGCTTTCATACAAAAATGAGTTTACACATTTACAATTCTCAATGCTATGTTTTCGAATCGTTATAACTTTTATGAGACCTTATGAAAACCCTAAATATTACGTACTAAAGTGTATAGTATAGTACTTATAAGTAAGTATACAAGTACAGTACGAAAATTCAAATTTTGTTTCAATATGAGTGCATGATAACCAACAAATATAACCACTCCAAAACTCAAATTTTAATTATACAAATATATGTATGTATGTATCGTCACCTAAAATATGTATAAAAAAAAAAATAAAATAAAATAAACAAATAATTAAAAACAAGTAGGGAAAAGTTAAGTTCGGCTGTCACCGAACATGTTATACTCTCGCATGATAAAGTGATAATCGAGATTTCAGGCGTAGTTGTGAACCGATTTCACCCATATTAGGTACATGTCATCAGGGTGTTAAGAAAACATTATATACCGAATTTCATTGAAATCGGTTGAGTACATCCTGAGATATGGTTTTTGGTCCGTAAGTGGGCGACGCCACGCCCATTTTCAATTTAAAAAAAGTCTGGATGCAGCTTCCTTCTGACATTTCTTCCATAAAATTTAGTTCCTCGTTTTTTGTTAGTCGGTTAACACACTTTTAGTGATTTTCAACATAACCTTTGTATGGGAGGTGGKCGTGGTTATTATCCGATTTCTTCCATTTTTGAACTGTATAGGGAAATGCCTAAAAGAAACGACTCTATACTGCTTGGTTGACATAGCTATAGTAGTTTTCGAGATATGTACAAAAGAGTTAGTAGGGGGCGGGACCACGCCCACTTTCCAAAAAAATTCCTAGTGTCATTTTAACATCTTTATTTATGGCTTTGTTATGACACTTTATAGGTGTTCGGTTTCCGCCATTTTGTGGGCGTGGCAGTGGGCCGATTTTGCCCATCTTCGAACTTAACCTTCTTATGGAGCCAAGAAAAAGCGTACGTTTCATCATGATATCTAAGTTTTTACTCAAGTTACAGCTTGCACGGACGGACGGACGGACAGACAGACATCCGGATTTCAACTCTACTCGTCACCCTGATCACTTTGGTATATATAACCCTATATCTGACTCTTTTAGTTTTAAGACTTACAAACAACCGTTATGTGAACAAAACTATAATACTCTCTTTAGCAACTTTGTTGCGAGAGTATAAAAAAATTAAATGAAAAATAACACCAAGTGAGGGACCCACCTCCTTGACCACTTTTTGAATAACTTCGTTAAAGGAAGTTGCAGGCCCCTTACTCCTTACCACAACCGACCAGGTCTCCACAGGCTTCGGCATCACCGGTGCGATTGCTTCAAGCACAGGTGCTGGAGGCGCAGGCATTGACCTGCTCGGCGTCGGGGAGTGTATACCGCAACTCCCCCTCAGGGCATCTACTTTGCCGCGAAGATGGGCATTTTCGGTTATAACCGTCATCAGGACGATTTTGAGGCAAGCGCCAACAGACCCTTCGCAGTCCCTACATCAAAATTTTTGGCCTCAAAGACCAGCTCGTTAAGCTCTTGCGTGATTCTTTTGGCAGCCGCAACATGGCTGACTGCCCCACCCCCAACAACAAAAGACCCCCGTGAAAAATCATTCTTTATTGTCAATCGAAATACGAGCGCCCGCTTTCGCGACGCCTTTGCTCACCGTAGCCGGATGGGCTTTGCCATGGCACGAATGTGGCACTCCCGCCACAACTCCCTCTCCCTCCCTTACCTCCGCCCTGTAGACGCGGCGACCCCTAATACGCTTTACTAGGCGGTGGAGACCTTATGCTCCCCACCCAAGAAGTCGATTATAGCGTGCTCGCCATGGCACAGCCCATAATCCCAACCAGTGGTCGGATTAAGGTCACTCAATTGGCGGCCGGACGGACAATGTCCCCGTAACGGTCCGGAGTCGATCGATGTGGCGCTGAGCCGAATCGCACTGTGGGCTAAACGGTTCGCTGATACGACCGTTGGTCCTCATAGGAGTCGCAATCTCCAACGCTAGACAGACGCTTGCACACTTTGGGCATAAGGTAAACAAACGGCCGCACAAGAGGAAATCGCAAAAAATCAGTCGAAAGTCAACTAACGAATGACCTCGGGTAACACTCGAATTAAACAACTTGTCCGGACCATGCCCTGGAAAGCATCTTCAGGCGTTAAGAAAGCTTGAAATTAAACTTAAAACTAGCAACTACGTAAGATGCGGTGTAAACCGATAGTTCATAATATTTTTGTTATATAGAGACGTGCTGACCAAATTTAACGCATTGTCGGCAAAAGTTGTCATCAGATTTCAACTATTTTTGGCCATAAGATTAAATACCTTGCAGACACTATTTGTGAAAAGTCTCACTTTAAYAACTTCATTGATCTTTGATTAGTATACTGTAAGATGAAAGAATAAAATGGAAACTAATTATTTATTATTCCGGAAGTAGGCATAGTAATCCAGTAATAATTGGCTTGAGGTTTACAAAAGTTTTTATTCAACTCATTTTGGTTATTTTTTGGCTTGACTATTTTTTTGTCAACTCGCTCAGCGATTTCGTACTGAGTTGTTAACTTATTGTTCGAAGCAGTTTTCATATTTAGCTGATGCCGAAGCTTTTCTGTTTTCTGGGAACTCGGCATCGTCAGTATCTAGTACTGTATCATTTGCTGCCAGAAGGCGTGTCCATATGCTATCTATGCTTTGAATTTTTAAATTTAGAACCGATTCTGTGTTGTCATTAATAGGGGAAGCCGTAAATCTGGTGCAGTATCTAACAAAATTGTCACTTTCAGTTATGAACCTTGACACTGAATTATCTTTGGTTCTTTTCTGTTTGGCACCCTGCTTTGAGCGTGTAGCTTATGCAAGTGTGCTTTGTGATTTATCTTCATCAGCCATTTTCGGTATTTCTAATAATTGAGGCGTTCTTGGTTTAACCTCTTTTGATTTCTTCGATTGCATTCATAGAATTAAATTGTAAGCTTTGAGCATAAAAATGTTTTGCTTTAAAATTCAATTTAAAAATTGGTAATATGAGCAAATGTGTAATAATGAGAAGAAAAATAGAATTGAAACTTTTATTAATAATTAATTGAATTATATAAATTTGCGAACACGTATTCACCGCATAAATTATCAAAATCAAAAAATATTTGTATAGAAATATTATATATATATTTTTTTGTTTACCGTGGATTAGTTATAAGTATCTGCGATATACTCGCGATTAATTTGTATATTATTCTTTAGTACGTGTAACTTTTGAGATAGGAATGCAAAAAGAAAGAATAATAATAAAAACCAAAAATGTACGTATGTACATATATTTATATGCACATACGAGGTGTGTTCAAAAAGTATATCGAATTTTGAGTTTTCGCGGGTGAATTTTTTGTGGCGTTATGTTGGTACTCATGCCGACAAGCTCGGCCATTTTGAATGTTCATTTAATTGTTGAGAGTTGCTTTGCTTGCACGCTTTTTGGTTGTATGTTCCTTTGTTTCCCTTATAGTTTCGTACAATTGTCATATATGTATGTACATATGTATGTTATACCTATGTGCAATATAGCAAAATGTGCGGAACAATGGTACTAAATAAGTGTATAATTATTTGACGTATGTACGTTTGTATGCAAATGTTTTGTTAATCTGCATACGTTAACCTAAAGGAACGCGAAAAAGAATTTCGATAAGTACCCGATGTACACACATATACATATATTATAGGTATGTATATGTACAAATGCGCATACGTTGTTGTTGTTGCAGAATTCTGTGCATGTTGTTGTAACGGCAGAATGCGCATACGTAAATAGGTATGCTGGTTAATTTTAATTTTCTAATGTTTGAATATGGATATTTCCGTGTACATACATATACTTTAATTTCGTTTAGTTTAGTTTTTTTTTTTTTTTTTTTGTGTTTTGTTTGAAGTTCGCTGAGCGGAGTAATAAATATATTTTATATATTATTACTTGTGTGTACATAGGTATATATGTATTTGTAATTTGTTTTTTATTGGTACGTCGGTATATATTAAGAGAGAGAGAAAACGTAAAAGAGATAAAGGAGAGAAATCTACATACATAAAAATCCACTGTTATGTKGTTGTTGTTTTTTTTTCTTCTGCCTTTGCTTATATGTTAAAGCGATTCTGCTYGTTGCTTTGTTAGCCCAAGAGGTTATCACCGGAACTTGCAAGTAAGAATACTTGGCTTTGAAATTTTTTTTGTGTTTTTGATTTTGGAAAATTACATTGTGCCTGGAAACACAAAATAAGCAATAGCCAGGTACCGTACTTTTTTCATTTATTTCGGTACCAATATACATACATATGTATATACCCAACTGTCGTAACTGATTTTTCGTATAGAACAGTTGGGTGATTTCTAATTACACTGTATATTAAACATACTTACATATGAACATAAATAATTTTATTTTAAATTATATTGGAAAGGACTTCCTTTTTTCTCCGCCAAGGGTTTTTGGGCAATACTTATGTGTTCTCTTTATATTACTTCTCGTTTTTCTCTTTGAGGTTTGTTATTTCTTTTTTGATATTTTACGTGTTGAGTTTGTCTTCTCTTCCTACGTTGCTTGTAATCCTTGTCTGCTTTGCCGTATGTTTTGGAACTGTGGTCACTTAAATACGTATGTATGTACGTATTTTCCGTGCGCTTTTACCACTGCACTGCACTCTGGTTATGTGCTATTGAGTATTCTTTTATATATTTTTGTTTTCTTTTCACAGCACTTTTTAGTGTGTTTCTATAAGGGTCACTAGACTTAGGTACCGCACTTTAGTTTTTTGTTTCTTTAGTTAGTTAATTTTGTCTTGTTAATTTGTATTATATCGCGCCCGTTATGTATTTTGAGTTGAGGTTATTGACCTTTGTTTTGTATTATATCGTTATATGCAATTGTTAATATCTTTTGTTAGATATTAACGCAATTTTTTCACTTTTTTGCACTTATTAACTTTTTCGTGTTTTTCTTTATGTATTGTATCGTTATGTATTTAATTTATATTTTTTCGTTTTCTATTTTACGTTAGTGGTGTTTTATCTTAGGTGCCTTTCTGAAAGGCTCGAAGGACCATTTGTTCGCTACACTTAGTTTAACTTTGTATGTGGGGATATACTTACGTTAAACCAAGTATCCGTTAAACTATGTATCCCTCCTTTTGTTTATTTTAAATTACAAGATATTTCCTTTTGAGAAATACAATTTTATGTTTATATTTTCTTTTTCTTTGGCAATTTTTCAATAAGTTCACAAACAATATTAAGTTGATAAATTTACCACTGCTGATCCTACTGCGCACACTCACGATCGCGTGTGAGACGGGATTCCAGCTTAGAACTAAAAATGAGAAAATGTATCGTAAAAAGACGATCAGCGGTCGAGAAAGGCGAAAACGTTTGTAATACCGGCGTAAATCGAATGGGGGCCACCCCGATCTAATCTGTCCTTATTGATCGGTTGGGTGGTGAAAATGATTGTAGTGTGTAGTGTGGTTGGTATGATGTGGTATGGTCGTGTTTGTTGGGTGGTAGGAGATTATAAGTTGTGTGGTGAATGTGAGTTGTGTGATGAATGTTGTGTTGAGGCGAGATGCCATGAAGTCGCATAAACACCATTTATTTTTGATAATACCTAGTTTTGTATATTAGGTTACAATATATATAATATTATTAGGAATTTTTGGGAAAAAAGGAATTTCAGCGAATTTCCTTATTATCACATGGCAGCGCCCCATTTCATCGTAATTTTTAGCACAAATAAAGATTTTTTAGGTAAAAAAACTTGCGAAAAGTGTAATTTTTTTAAGTTTATATTTTACTTTATTAGATCTACAACTTTGTTTCCGCCTTTCTTTTTTTTGTAAATTTAAGGCTTTATTGTATAAAGATGGTCCAAAAGTGTTTTCCCTTATTCCCTCAAAAAGCAATGCTTAAATAACACACGAAATGCTTTATGATATTAACACAAGTTGCTTTACAAAAAATTCTATATTTGTTTAATACCTAATAGAAATCATATAGATGATAGTAGTAGAGTAATAGTATTATCTATGTATGTGTCAGCCTCAGTAAAGCGTTGACGGGTCCTCAGCCGCACGTTTTTTGGAATTAAAAAAGAAAAGCAAAATTTCCCGCAAATGTCGAGAATTCGGCTCAAAAAGTGACATTTTCAGTTGGGAATATGTTTGAGATGCAAACAGATCTCTAGAAATATTTTGCTGGGTTAATGTTGTAGACCATAATTAATTTGAAGTGAAAACGTGAGTAAAGTGTGTTTAATGTGGTAAAATAGCTTGTTGAAATGTTCGAATTTTATTGAACTTAGAGTCAAATATCTCGTAAACTAAGCGTTTGCGGTACCTCTAACTCTTTACATTTTATAATCAGGAGGACTTCCTCTTTCCAACGGTACCTTTAAATCGCGGTGCCAAAGAAATCGGAATTGTGCCTATTTTACACTTATATTTCCAACTTTTATATCCACAACACTTCACAAATTCGTTTCTAATCATTTATATTACATTAAAACGTACAAAACAACTTTAATTCCATATCAAACTTGACTTATAATCCATTTATTCATAAAACAAGAAAATGGTTATAAACAAGCATAAAATTAGTGTTACCATATTTTGCAATAGAATAAAAATAAAAAAAWAAAGATTATGACGTCATAACTAAATTCATTACCGTGTAATGACTAATGTAAAATTTCTCAGAATTCTCATTATCTTGATAAATACAGGTGTTGGATCGGCCAGGGTTATTTTTTTTTGAAGAGCGGCCGAAGGCCCCCAACGCCAAAAGTGTGAACAAAAATAATTGTACAAAAGTTATATGTTGAATAAAAAATGGTTAGAAACGAATTAGTGAAGCGCTAGTGCGAGGTATATAAAAGTTAAAAATATAACTATAAAATTCATTATACATCGGAGAAACTCACATTTTAAATAGTTGAACTTTTTAATTTTAAATGCAAATATCTCAAAAACCGTAAGTCAGCGGCATATATATATATATTTTTTCTTAATCTGGGGGACCTCCTCTATCCGCACATACCCATTTTATCCCCGAAATCGGGGGATACTATTCTAAAATTTAACCATTAAATTTTTTCATATTTTTCACTTTGTATATTTAAATATACACTCTAAACACTGAAATAAGTTCATATTTCACTTTTGTTTTGTTATATTTTAGCTACGTTTATTAATTTACAATTCATTTAGCACACTCATCGTTGAAAGGGTTAGATTGTTTAGAATTATGAGGAAAACGAGCGTTGTCACATCTTAAACACCAAATATGTAAGATTTTTCACGATTTTTCTTTGTTACATTTTCGCGTGATTATTTTTTTTATATTGACTGTAATAAAAAACGCTTTCTAACATTTTTCAAGCTATAATTGAGTTATGAACACTTTTTCCTTATACATATGTATATGTTTAATATGTAATTTATATGTAATATACATATACAGTAAAACTGTATAATAATATGATATAAAATGTATATCGAGGCTACTGCAGTTGTTTGACCTATAATAAAACTTTGATTTGTATGATCAAACGTTAAACTACTTTGTAAACCTTATATACTATTTTTGAGTTCTTAGTTATCCAATTAAATATACAGTGAGTCAAAGTGAAACTCATACAAAACAATTCAAAAACAATTTCATTTGAGATGTTATATTTAATTCACTTGTTTCTTATATATACCAATTATTTTATCATTGTTGAAATATCTTCTTAAAATTTGCTTACTTTTTTAAAAWTTTTTTTTACAAAGTATTAAACAAAAATTGCATTCATAAAAAATAATTAAAATTAGACATCAAAATGAAACTCATACATTTGCAATATTAGACAAAGAAATAAAGAAAACATTAAAGTATATGTTACGTTAATATTTTGTGGGGAATCCCTTAGAAATCATAACTGCTTGTAATCGTTTTGGCATTGATTGAACTAACTTTGTACAGTATTCGCTCGATATATTRTCCCATTCCTCTTGAAGTGCCTTTTTCAGAGTTGTCCGGTTAGTTATATGATAATTTCTGATTCCAATTTCCAATTGACTCCACAAATTCTCAATCACGTTCAAATCTGGCGATTGAGGGGGCGTTTCTAGTACTTTTGGATAATTAAACAATAACCACATTCATACGTTATGGGCTTTATGTTTAGGGTCATTGTCCTGGTAGTATATAAATTTATCCAGGATGCCCAATTTTTCTGCACTGCTTTTCAAATTTTGATTGAGGATGTTTAGGTAAGTGTATTGGTTCATTATATCGTCGATAAAAAAACAATTTACCAACGCCGCTAGCAGACATACACCCCCAAACGGTTACACTTCCACCGCCATGTTTCACGGTAGGACGTTAATTTGCTGGTTTCAACTCTTCGTTCGGTTTTCTCCACACGCAAACTTTACCATCAGATGTGTATAGGTTAAATTTACTTTCATCAGCGTAAATAACGTTTCTCCAATACTCGAAATCCTTTCCTAAATACTTAGCAAAGGTCAGTTGTTGTTGTTTTTGTTGTAGTGGCAGAGTTCTGCCGAATTGACAGTCCTTGACCGAATAAATATTCGGGTCCGTTCCGGTTACGTAGACCCGACTGTCGTGGGAACGGAGCAAAGGTCAGTCGTTTCTTTCTATTACGTTCATTTATGTATGGTTTGTTTCTAGCCGTTCGCCCATTGTATTGGGATTAAGCGGACTTATGCAAATATTTTTGCGCTGCCAATGCAAGTTTAGGAGAACTTATTGTAGGAGTTTTCTTCACTTCTCTTATAATCCAGCGTTCATCTTCAGCACTAAATATTTTTTTTGTACTACGTTTTTCTTTATTTTTCACTCCTTGACCTTTCTTGTATCTGTTAACTATACACTGTACTGTTGAAAAGCTTCTGTTCACAATTTCACCGATTTCGCGAAGAGTTTTCCCTTTTTTGTGATGATAAATGACTAGTTCACGCTCGGATATAGAAGTTTGTCCTCTTTGGCGACCCATTGTAACAAAATTCTTAACACAACTGATGGAATGCAGTAAATTAAACAAAAGAAACGAAAGAAAATAGCAAGAAATGCATAACGGTACTTAACACGCAGTTGCGTGTTTAAAAATGTCTTGTATGAGTTTCATTTTGATGTTCAATTTTGAGTGACTTTGAGAAAATTTGAATTTTATTTATTTTTGTGCATGATTAAAAAAATAATTTATGTTGCATACAGACACCTAATCAGTGATTAAAAAATAGAGGAAAAATATTCATAGTTATCACGTATATACTGTTTCATTATAAGTCAATGCCCATTCAATGCGTTGTATGAGTTTCACTTTGACTCACTGTATATGTATGCACGGCACCCACATGGGGTCAACTATACAATGCAATACATGTGTGTTCATATAATTTATGTTGAATGGTTTGGGTTGTTTTAAAGTGCACATGTGCATTTGTAATCAATTGCCCAAACCTAAGTAAATATGTTTATTATATTTCTTGAGTGCATGCGTATTACATATAAATGCATACGTGCCTCATATATGAATGTGTTGCATATAAATGCATGTATATTTATGTTTTTATTTATGAACGTATTGTACTGCCTCTGTCTTATCTAATATATGTGGACTGTATAATTTATTACAATAGTAAGATTTTTCTTATCTTATTTAACATTTGTGAAATATATAATATGAAAAATATAATGTTGTTGTCCGTCCTGTGGTAGCAACGAACATGTTTGAACAGAAGTACTTTCACGTACTATTCCTTTCTGCGTTGGCGGCCTTCGGCGCGCTTTAAAAAAATAACCTTAGTCGAGCCAATACCCAGGGTGACTGAAGTTCTTTTGCGTAGTACTCCTTCCTGTGGTGACGGAATATTATTAAGTTGTTTATTAAATTTAAATAAAATATCCATATGCATGGAAATATTGTTTATACGCATTTTAATTTGAAATATAATTTATAGACGCTTGTTTTTATTAGAACTAGAAGAAAGAAGAATTATAGCAAAAAAAAAAATGAAATTTCAGCGAATTGCTCATATTTGCTTATTATCGTTAGATTAGATTAGATTTAAAGATGAGGAATGCACCGCGACCTTAGGTCTATTGTGCCCTCTCCTTAATCACATAGGCTTACTTAGCCCCAGCACATTGATGAAGTCCAATAGCCTACCGGGTGCTAGTGAGGCGATGCGATTCCTATCCGGAAACATGTATCCAAGGGCCTTAATCCTACGTCTACAGACTGCTGTGCAGTCAATCACCAGGTGCTCACGAGAATTCAGGCTCCCTCTCGCAGAACCGGCAGTTAGCGCAGGAGGATAGGCCCATGTTATACAGGTGCCTATTAGCTTGCAATGGCTAGTATAAAATGCGACCAGTAGCCTGAGTTTGTTCCTGGGAAGGTTAATTAGAACTTTGAACCTACTCAAGTTGTATCCTCCAATTAGCAACTTGGCATGTTTCATGCCGTGTGTTTGTTGTCAATGTTCTTTCCTGCTCACTCCTTCTTCCTTGCGGAGTAGCTTCTTTATGGTATGGAAACCTACCCCAGTAAAGAGTTCTGGCCCTATCATCTTGGTGGAGGCTGCGGAATGGGCGAGCATTCCCGCCAGTTCGTTACCGGCTATACCTTCATGATCAGGCAATGATGTTAAGCCTTTCCCTGCACTCCAGCACTAGTAGCGATTTGATCTCGTAGGAGGAGATCGCTTTCAGTGGCACTTGACTATAACTGAGAATGGCTATTCGCTCAATGCGATAGTTGCGATGGAGGTTTATTTCTATACACCGACTTATGGCAAAAACTTGTGTCTGGAAGATGCTCGGGTAGTCTCCCAAGGGTGTGGAGAGCTTAGTGCGTGGGCCCACGATTCCCTCCGACATTTTCTAGTTATCGGTGTACCACCTCAACGTGCTATTGCTTAACATCAGCTCCAAATTGGAGTCGTTCCACTCGTCCTTGCTGCCGGTGGCTTTAAATTTTTTCTCGAAGTTAACTATTTTGGTAGTGCTGTCCTTCGAGAGGAGGGCTATTGGTATATTGCCACTCATCTTTTCCATCCTCTGGGATAAGACTACCTTGCCTTTGCCACACCCTTCTGTCGTTATTTGCAGAAGAGTGTGCTTGGCTAGCTACCTGTCCTATAACCAAATGAAGCGTAGTAAGTTCTAGCAGGGCCTCCAATGCCGTTGTTGAACAGGTGCGCATTGCTCCAATGAACTCTCTATCTCAGAGGTTAGCTCGTACAGAGCAGTGCTGGTAGATCTGCCCGCTCTGTAGACATGCTGAGCCGCATGTAGGGCTGCTCTCTACAGCGCTTTTGTCCCTACTTCATGGCAGTAAAAATTGCTCCCCCTATTGTAACAGCGTTGGAAAGATGCCATTCATTCCCAGAGACAGGGATTGCATATGTTCGATCTCGGGGAGACATTGGTCTTCACGAACAGTCTCCTGAAAGTGCGCCCGCAAAAGCTCCGTTCCTCTGTCCTCTGCGCTGGTCGTAAATGTCCCATCACCCTTTTTAATTGCTATTACCTTGTCATTAGTCCCTCTACCCATAGCTTTATGCAACCGAGCCGCTTCTGCTGTAGAGGTGACACTTTCGCTGAATCTCCTGAAGCTTGCCTGCTTTACAGACCTAATCTTCTTATTGCATAAGGTGAGGTAGCTCCTGTATTCTTCCCAAACCCCCGTACCTTTCGCTTTGTTAAATAGGCTACGTACTTTTTTCCGGAGGTCTGCCAGTTTCCTTGACCACCAGGGACAGGTTCGTCCGTCTGTGGGCACTTTAAGGGGGCAGCTGCCGTGATAAGTGCTGATAACAGACCCGTTCAGCTCAGATAGCCTACTCTCCAGTCTTGGGCCTGAAACGCTATTATCAGTCTGGACCTCCCCGCTTAGTTTCTCACGTAGTATATCCCTGAAAGCATCCCAGTTTGCCTTCCGAGGGTTGTGTCTAGGGGGAAGTTGTCTGACCTTTAGCGTGAACCTTACGATCCTGTGGTATGACAAGAAGGGCTCCGTCGGGACTCTCCATTGTGAGACCAATCCGTTCGCAGGCTCATTGCTTAAGGTGATGTCCAACACCTCTCTCCTGATTGTAGTTATTAATGTGGGTTCACACCCTGCATTTTCTATCACTAAGTTGCTTCCTAATAAGTACTCTAAAAGAGACTCATCTCTTACGTTGCAGTCTGTACTGCGACCCAGGACGAAGTGCTTGCCTTCGAAGTCCCTGGCTTGCACCGTCACCAGATCCTGCGTCAGGAACTCTGAAATGCAAAAGAACTAAATATTATTCCTGACCAGTATGCAAGTTCTGTGTCTCTTGCTAGAGAGCTCCCAGATTACTTTGTTTGACTCCGTCTTGAGGCCTTTAATCTCTCCTCTAAAGACCCAAGGCTCTTGGATCAGCAGTGTGCCCAGTGTTCTCGTTGTGAACCTGCAACGCGTTATGCAGGTACCTGGGTGACTTCTGTGTTGACAGCCATTGTAGTAATGGTTCGAGGAGGTGCAGATAATCATTCCCGCCGTCAATCGCAATGCCGTCCAGTGGGTCTCCTAGTCCATCGCGGAGTTCTTCATCCTCCGACTTGAGCGACTCCACCGGGTAGTTTTGAGGTAGTACAGCCAAGCGGATGCCTGGCCGCTCTTCCGCCTCGCGGTTTGAGCATACGTGTCCGAGAGCGCTGCCCTTACCTCGCATTGCGGACAAGGTTGTACTGACCGGGCCATGGTTGCAGGTTCCGCTACCTTGCGCGTGAGCTGACACGGTTCTGTCACGCTCCTTTGTTGGGGATGCGTTGCTCCTACTCCTGGCCATAGCTTCCGCTACTTCAGGAGACCGGAAGTCGTGAGCTGCTTCAGTCATATGTAAAAGAATCGTTTCTGGGCATTCCCAAGTGAATTGCGATTGGAGAACTTTTCTCACTTGCATGGACTTCTACACATAACTCCATCGTTAAGAGAATACAAGTGAAATTAATATACTATACGTATTAGAATATGCTAACTTTATCGATTGTCCAGTGAGAATTTCATGACATTTCATCGATTGGAAGTGAAGTGATGGGGTTTTAAGTGTCAGTATGTTTGTGGTATTGGTGCGAAAATGAGCTTCGAACAAAGAGCCAACATTAAATTTTGCTTAAAAATTGGTAAAACTCTTACCGAAACGTTTCATTTGATGAAACAAGTTTATGACGATGATGGCTTATCCCATTGCAGAGTGCACGAGTGGTTTCAACGTTCTAAAGTGGTCGTGAGGATATAAATGACGATAAACATATGGGCCAATCAAAATCAGTGAACACCGAAAATTCCATCGAAACTGTGCGTGAATTCATCAAAAATCAGCCGAAATCATCATTGATATTCATGGAACTGAAATTCATCGCAACATTTGAAGAATATCATTAAAGAGGTCAAAAAGGACAAAAACTTCCTTTACAATACTGCGACTGAAGACGGAAAATAGTGTTTCCAATATGACCGCGAAATGAAACGCCAAAGTACTGAATGGAAGGCACCAGACGAGCCGAACCCCAAAAAATCGCGCATGGAGAAGTCAAAAGTGACGACAATGCTGATTTGTTTTCAAGACTCCAAGAATTTGTTCCACCCGTCCAAAGCGTTAATGCGGTGTTCAATCTTAGAGTTTTGAAGCGTTTGGTGTGCCGTATTCGACGTGTTCGGCCAGAATATCGCAAAGATGAAATTTGGCGTTTGTTGCACGATAATGTGCCGTCTCATCGATTGACGCTTGTGACCGATTAGTTGACCATAAGTCACATCATTTTAACCATTAATCACTCCACGTATTCACCTGTAATGGCACCGTATGACTTCTTTCTTTTCGGAAAACTGCATTTTACCATTTTACCTTATAAAAGCTTTATGCAGACGTATAAGCCATTCAAGAGACTTGCACCGGCATACTGACGACCATACCGGCCAACGAGCTAAAACACTCGTTCGACATTTGGACCGTGCGAAAAGTTGTATGGAAACAGAAGGAGACTATTTTATATAATATAAATTGATTTTGCCGGAAAAATCATTTGTTCTGTTTTTTTTTTAAGTCCTGTTTACTTTGAAACGCACGTTGTAGTACCAGGTCAGCTATTTCGCAACAAAACTGCGCGGATAAACCTATTTGAGTACAACATTTTATTAATGAAAAGTGGTTTAA
Source organism: Bactrocera latifrons (assembly GCF_001853355.1). Taxonomy (NCBI): domain Eukaryota; kingdom Metazoa; phylum Arthropoda; class Insecta; order Diptera; family Tephritidae; genus Bactrocera; species Bactrocera latifrons. The sequence continues at coordinate 24,088 of NW_017537542.1, read as the reverse complement.
CCTATCTAACTTAGGTGGTTTTAATGGATACTATTATGATACTCGAAAAGAACCCCTTTAATTTTCGAAAAGAAAATTTGGCAGAATCAGCATTATTGTATGGGGAACCAGGGAATTCTCGTAAGCAATATTTATGTTGAGTTTATTATTGTTGAAGAACTTATAACGGCCATAGATAAAGAAGTGCTACAATTTGACTTTAATTAAAAAAGATCTTAATTATTTAACTTAACGCTTATCCCTTATGTATTTTAAATACATTAGGGGGATTCTTTTATCCTATATCATATACCGAAATATACATGGGCATGAGAGTACCCATTGCAGAATCTAGTAACATTCTGATTCGGTCAATTCATTGTAAATGGCTACTGTGAATTGACCCACCTTCATTCATTCATTCATTCTTAACAAAAAAAACAGTAATAAATCTTTGTAATTTAAATAGAAATTATAAAATCTATTTAAAATTTCCTCAACAATTTAACGTCAAAATATGTATTTAAGTAAAATGACAGCTAGCACAAGGCTTAAATTATTTTTTACTTGTCATTGCACGGAAATAAACATGGGTTTTGGTTTGACATATTTTACAGCCATTACAAATAATATGCGTGTGTTTGTGTTGTGCCGTTGCATTAGGTGGAAAAATCTGCAATTCGTGCACCGTGCAAGGGTTTTGCAAGAGCAAGAGAATCCTCTTATTATTTTTTAGGCTTTTAATCAAAAAGCACTCAAACTTTTTTTTTAATTCTGCAGAAAGAAGCAAAATAGTAACTGTCTAATAATTTTTCAAGTATTTAATGAATTTTCTTTCCCAATTTTTAAAGTTGTACACTTATGGTATTCAAAATATCTTCGAAGTACCACAGTTGTTAATACACAAGTTTTATAGAACAACCATTTTTCAAAATACTTTCCTGAAACTCTTTATTACTGTGAAAGTACGGAACTCGATTTCTTTTGCATAGTCTCCACGGTTACGCTTGCAGAAGTCCAGACGCTGGAACCCAATTTTCGAAGGTTTTTAAGCATAAATCGGCCGAACTGCTGCAATTTCATGTTCGATATACGTACGAAGTTAATTAATCGTCGCTGGCTTCTTTGCATAGATCATAAACTTGACGTAGGCCAGCAGGAAATAGTCTAACGGACGGAGGCGGCTAATCGACTGGACCATTTCGTGAGATAACAGGAAATCACCAAACTCAGTTTTCAATAAATCGATTGGAACATTCGCTGTAACCAATGAAGCCGTCGGCCCATAAACCGCACCAGACCCTAATTTTTTCATGATGCAAACATGACTCAAGGAGCCTGACTCATTACGCATATTTTGGTTATTGACGAAGCCTCCTCGCTGAAGATGATTTTTCGATGAAAATCCGGATCATTTTCAATTTGTTGTTCAGTCAAATTCACGAATGTACGACGATTCTGGCGGTCAAACGGATTCAGTTCTTGCGTAAATTTCAACTTGTAAGAGTTTGGGCAAAATCTTTTCTCAAAATTCGCCACAACGACGTCACGTGATTTGGGTCTTCCTCAATTGATAGGCTAGTGGCAGAAATATTCTCTACTACAGGCACTTCTTTGTCTCACTGGCACGGGAAGATTTTGTACTGTGAATTTGTATAAAAATTTTTCCACTAGATGCTCAAATGCTGATCTGACAGGACGATTATGACGACCACAAATTAGGCATAGCCTAAGGCCACTAATTGCCATATTCAGTAGTAAATTTAATAATTTGGACTCGTTGCTAGGTCGTAAATTTTTCCATGATGAAATTGCAAATATTATTGAAGAGAAATTTCAAAAGAACGAGGAAAAATATGGTGTCGGTTTGCTGTCTCTATCAGTATCTTTGTGTAGCGTCCGTAATGAAAAACCCGTTACTTAACAGCCATAATATGATCGTATAGTCGTCCTCCTCAAAGTAATCCACCTTGGCCCTAAAACTGTATTGCCAACGTTTTTTCCAATCCTCGAAACAGTTAAAGTCAATTTCCGGAACAGCGTTCAATGCGCGTAGCGATTCACGTTTAATGGAAAATCAATGTATTATGCAAAATCCGAGTTGTAGGCCCATAATTTTTTTACGAATAGCTCCGCGCTAACTACGCATAACACTCATAGTATTCCRTGATGACAGTTTCGGCTGGCCGGAAGAAATTCGGAGTGGTCCACACCTCGATAATCGAAGAAAACTGTCAACGTAACCTTGATGTTTGAACTGTTTTGGCGTAGTTTTTTTTGACTTCGGCTCACCTTTGCCACGATAGTCGCTCTATTTATTGAAGACCCCTYGCCAGTAATAATAGTTTCATAACATCCTGGTAGTCCGAAAGCATGATTTTCCAAAACGGTCCTTCTAATTTTCCCACAATGGCAGTAAGTCCTTTGGTCCTTGAATAACTTGTAGCAATCAAAAACACTTGTTTGAATTAATATTTCACTTTGTATGAAATATGAAAAAAATATTTTAGATCACTGCGGCTATATTTATACTATAGCAAAGTCATGTACATATAATAGGGTGGCGGCTACTACAGAATGTGGTTTTGTGGCATGTGTGATAAGGTTGAAGTAAGTCGCCATATGGTATTGTTACTCGGGGCTTATCATCTCAACCATACGATAATGTTATTCGGGACTTGTCAACTCGGATTTATGATATTGTTAATTGATGTGCAGAAAACAATGCTCGCGACAGACTGTAGCAGCACGACAGTGAACTGAAAACAGCGTTTTGAATCCTACTACATGAACGTTTTTGAGAGGGCAGCAACATAACAATGACGGGCACGTACACAAAACAACGCAGTTGTCCATTTTGCATGTACACAATTTCATAGTGGCTATACTAATATACATATTACCTTGTACTTCAATGAAAATATAAATTTTAATATTTTGTTCAAAGTGAAATTTTTTAAGCAAAAAATATGTAAATAGGTAAATTTATTTGTTTTAAAKTATCAATTGTTATTATAAATGATGTAACAGAGCTATTTTATGCTTTTATTTGTAAAACAACGTCAGGTTTGTTAGAGCTTTGAGTAATTTCACATTTTACATATTAGTGGCATCACCTCTCTCATCACTCTTCCTCATCTCTCTACTGTCGTTGGCAAATATAAGAATATATTGAAGTTAGCGAGAACGACAACTGTAGGCCTGCAATCGTGGTGTTGCGCAGCTGTCAAAATAGGTCTGTCCATAAGAACGTGTGTATTTTAATATTTGACAGATATCGTTTGCAATCTGTCGCGAGCATTATGTTCAACACATGAGCCTTATCATCTCACTTATGTGGTATTGTACCTAGGCGGAGTAAGTTTATCATTTCATATATTACCTCTACTCTCCCTTAGAAAAATATCACCTGATCGTTGTTGTCGTAAGATTTTCTCGTATCGTTGTTGAGTTCTTTCCTGCAGTTTTACTGTTTTACATCTAAGTACAGCGTAATGTATTTTAAAGCATAAATATATAGTTAGACTAAGGGTAATTGTTATCCCATTGTTATAAATGTATTACGAATAGGATGTTCTCCAAAGGGAATTACAAATGTATGTAGTTTTTGCATATTGTCAAATTTATACTCGGAATTACTTTTAAGTATTTGCAGAATTTTATATTCGGATTTACATGATCTTGTATATAATTTTTTATTTCTTCCCTTTGATTATGGTATACATGACCATCGATTTTAATGGTATTATTAAATTGTATCAAATAAGTTCCTTCATACTGTTTTCCATAGATTATTACATTTCCGTTTAGAAATTCTGTTATTGATAGATTATTTTCTTCATTAATTTTACAATGAACTTCTAAATTGTTTACAAGTGGTATTTTACAATTGTCTGACATTTCTTTTTTACAAATATATTTATTCGTATTATTTTTACATCGTGATACAGGAGTATATTTCGTATTACATCTAGTGGGGTTAGTAATATTTTTTACACTTTTCTTTGATTCTTCTGAATATTCTAGTACGTCAATGACCGGTACACACAAGGTGCGTTCCGAAGTAAATAAAAATCTAGCGCTCCCTGGCGGCGCCGTCTATATGTCAACTGGTGCGTTAGAATCTGCTATCTTTATCGATTGTCCAGTGGAATTTCATGACATTTCATCGATTAGAAGTGAAAGGCTGCGTTTTATGTTTCAGTATGTTTGCGTTATCGGTGCAAAAATAAGCTTAGAACAAAGAACCAACATTATATTTTGTTTTAAAATTGGTAAAACTTTTACCGAAACGTTTCAATTGATTAAACAAGTTTATGACGATGATTGCCTATTTCGTAGCAGTGTGCACGAGTGGTTTCAACGTTTTCATCAAAAATCAGCCGAAATCATAATTGAAATTCATGGAAATGGAATTGAACATCTCCAAAATATCCATTTATCGCATTTGGACCGAACATTTGGGCTTACGCACGGTTTGTTCCGCAAAAATTTACTGACGACAACAAATTGCTCAGAATCCAACATTCGAAGGACGATTATTTGACCAAGAATCACATTTTTACCATTAACCCCGTATTCACCTGATATGGCACCGTGCGACTTCTTCCTTTTCGGAAAAATGCATTTGCCCATGAAAGGAAAGTGTTATGCAGACGTAGAGGTCATTCAAAAGGCTTGCACCGGCATATTGGCGGCCATACCGGACCTTTTGGACCGTGCAAAAAGCTGTATTGAAGCAGAAGGAGACTATTTTGAATAAAATAAATTGATTTTGCCGAAAAAATCCTTTGTTCTGTTTTTTTTTTAAGTCCTGTTTACTTTGAAATGCACCTTGCATATCACCTTAAGGTGCTAAATTTGTGGTGCTGCTGGCTTTTAAATTAGAATCAAATCAAAATGTATGTCCTCCTTAACCTTCTTAGAGCTAATATTTGGACGACTTTTAAATTTATGTTTAAAGTAAAGTAAATTTTAACCGTAACGGTGCGCTGTAGGTCCGCGTTATATATTGATTTTGCAAATATAAAATGAAAAAACAGCACTCCTATAAATTTATGAACGAATTGTGATTATTTGAAACAAAATCTTATTTCAAATATGTTGACCAGTGTTTCCATTGGAGAACAAAAACATGAAGTAATAATTACACAAGCTAATCCAAATAAAATGTTTGTAGCTTCCCTTTGTAATATTTTCTGGCTTAAAAATTGATATTGCTAATTGCGATAAAATATTATACAAAAACGAAGAACCATAACCCATTTTTTTAATATTTGATAGTAAGTAAGTTGTTATTAAAACATTCAAAATTTTTTATCGTTTGAATAGTTACGTCAATATACCGGGCATTTTCCAAATTTAGTGAAGCTTTCGTAAAGTTTTTGGTTTCTGTTTAGTTATTTTAACTTAGGAAGTCAGTCCGCCAGTGAGCAGTTTCGAGAAGTGTTCCTAGTATTGAAAGTCGATACGATAATCATTTGCTGTCTGTTGTGATTGCAGCTTTTCACGTCCAGAACAGATTAGAATTATGTGATCAAATTTAGCCAACATGCTACCTTTTCACTCATCGGAGGCGGTCATGATGACCAGTTGGAGAAACCTCCAGCCAACCATAAATTCTACACCAAATTTGTGCATCGTCTCATGGCAACTACAGTAGATTTTGAGTTTTTTTCATGCAGCTATGCCCCGTTCGTCGCATTTCTTGGAGTGTGTTGATTTCGTCATTGTAATTTTCGGGGAAATTCGCCGAATGAACAGCGGCACCTTCCGCGTATAGAGTCCAAATATTCCAGTCATATATCTGTAAATCATGTTCTTTTTTGACCTGAACGTGGTCGTTAACTGGAGTTAAATTTTTTCGCGGAGGATCAAGTCAGCGGCACAACCCCAGCTTGGGAAAATGTTTCGTTTCAAGTTCATATAGCGAGCCGCTTTCTCCAAGACAGACGACCGGTAGCAGCCCCATATCTTGGTGAACGGACGCTGCAACCTTGTCGAGCCCTTAAACCGATTACTTAGGAGTGGCTCCTTCAAGACTCCCTCTCTCTTAGCCATGACCGGGAGACTCACATATGTGGGTTAGCAAATCTCATTCAAAATTATGGTATTCAACACGGATGTAAGAGTAGGGATTGAGTGTGGAAGGTCAACTGTAGCTTTGCACCTGCGAACTTTTGCTTTTTATAAAAAATAAATACAACAACAAAAGTTTCACCATAATTTATTACAACGTAGTATGTGCATATCTCGTTGTTATTATTTCTCTATTTAAATACGTCAGTACATTGGCCTCAATGGTAGATTTTTTTTATTTACCACTCTACGTTCTGAATAAACGAATATATCTTCTTCTTCATTGGCGTTGACACCGCTTACGCGATTATAGCCTAGTTAACAACTGCCCGCCAGTCTTTTTTTCTTTTCGCTACGTGGTGACCATTGGATATTCCAAGCGAACCCAGATCCTTCTCCACCTGGTCCTTCCAACGGTGTGAAGGTCTTCCTCTGCTTCCCCCGGCAGGTACTGTGTTGAATACATTCAAAGCTGGAGTGTTTTCGTCCATTCGAGCAACATGACCTAGCCAGCGTGCCCGCTGTCTTTTAGTTCGTTGAACTATGTCAATCTCGTCATATATCTCGTACAGCTCATCGTTCCATCGAATGCGATACTCGCCGTGGCCAACGCGCAAAGGACCATAAATCTTTTGCAGAACTTTTCTCTCGAAAACTCGCAACGTCGACTCATCAGTTGTTGTCATCGTTCAAGCCTCTGCACCATATAGCACGACGGGAATTATGAGTGACTTATAAAGTTTGGTTTTAGTTCGTCGAGAGACGACTATGCTTCTCAATTGCTTACTCAATAAGAAGTAGCAGCTGTTGGCAAGAGTTATCCTGCGTTGGATTTCCGTTCTGACATTGTTGGTGGTGCTTACGCACGTGTAAAGCCACCCTAATAAGGTCCAATCAGTTTGTTGACGGTGGGCTTTAATCTTTCACACAATACGGTCGATAGAACCTTGTATGCGATGATGACGAGGAATATCCCCCGGTAGTTTGCGCAGATTATGGGGTCTCCTTCTTTGAGGATTGGACATAGCATACTTCAATTGCAATCGTTGGGAATGCTTTCGTCCGACCATATTTTACAAAGAAGCTGATGCATGTTCCTTATCAGTTCTTCGCCGCCGTGTTTGAATAGCTCGGCCGGCCGTTCCCACGTCAGTCGGGTCTACGAAAACCGGAACGGACCCGGATTTTATCCGGCCAAGGGCTGTCAACTCGGCAGAATTTCTGCCGTTACAACAACAACATCAACAATAGCTCGTCCGGTAATCCATCGGCCCCCGCGGCGTTGTTGTTCTTCAGGCGGGTAATTTCTATTCCAACTTCCAAGTCGGGCAATGGAACGTCATCGATTGGTTAATCGGGTTCGACTTCTCCTGGCGTTGTACGTTCACTGCCATTCAGAAGGCTGGAGAAGTGTTCCCTCCATAATTTAAGTATGCTCTTTCATTACCATTCAGCAGACTGGAGAAGTGTTCCCTCCATGATTTTAGTGTGTTTTGGGCATCCGCCACTAAATCACCTTTGGGGGTTCTACAAGAGTATGCTCCGGTCTTGAAACCTTCTGTAAACCGCCACATTTTTTTGTAGAATTTTCGAGCATTATCCCTGTCGGCCAGCTTATCAAGCTCTTCGTACTCACGCATTTCGGCCTCTTTCTTTTTATTTCTGCAAAAGTCTGGCTTGCCTCTTCAGGTCTCGGTATCTATCCCATTACGCACATGTTGTGATCGATCATAATGTTGCGAGGTAAGCAGTCTGTGTTCTCTCCGCTGCGACACGGCACTCCTCGTCGTACCACCTGTTCTTTTGCATTTTCTGAAAACCAATGATTTCGGTTGCAGCTTTATGTAAGGAGTGTGAAATGCCGCTCATAGAGCAGGAGTGCAAGTCTAGTAAAAAATCGATCTGCTGTCTGTTGTGATTGTGATTGTGAAACCTTCCATATATTTGTTGTCGTGCGTTTTTCGCTGCACTGAAGTGGGTGCGAATCTTGGCTGCAACAAGGTAGTGGTCCGAGCTGATGTTAGGACATCGGAGCGTACGCACATCTAAAACACTGGAGACGTGTCTTCCGTCTATCACAACATGATCGATCTGGTTGGTGGTTTTTCAATCCGGAGACAGCTAGGTGGTTTGGTGAGTTTTCTTATGCTGGATCCAGTACTACAGATAACCATATTTCGGGCCCCGGCGAAGTCGATCAGCCTCAACCCGCTTGGGGATGTTTCGTCGTGGAGGCTTAATTTACCGACCGTTGTGCCCAAGATACCTTCTTATCCACCCTGGCGTTAAAGTCGCCAAGCACTTTGGTCACATCGTCCTCCTCTTCCGTCGGGATGTTTACACAAATCAGCGATATATTGGAGAACTTTTCTTTGATGCGGATTGCGGATAGACGTTCATCCACCGGAGTGACAGCTTTCGGCGACCGAGTCGCTCTCCCACCACGAATCCCACTGTGGCCACTGTAGTAAGTGCCAAAAGGACCTACTCGTCTCTGTCCTTGTCCCGTCCATCGCATTTCTTGAACGGCGGCGATGTCAGCCTTTATTTTTACGAGGACATCAACCAGCTGGGCAGCGGCACCTTCGCAATTAAGGGACCGTTCATTCCAGGTGTATATTTCGTTTACCATGGTCGTCATCAAAAGGGGGTCACTCATCCGAGGCTTCTTGTTCCTTTTCATTGGTATGATTTTTTTTACGTGGCGGGTCCCAAACCTAGAGCACAACCCTATGCAGGGAATGTTTCGCCTTCAAACGGATGTTCTTAGGCTACCCAGAGGATACTTGGTCAAAGACCGGAAGTCGTGAGCTGCTTGAGTCATATGTAAAAGAATCGTTTCTGGCCACTCCCAAGTGAATGGCGATCAGAGAACTTTCCTCACTTTCATGAACTTCTGCACATGACTCCATCCTCCAACAGCGAAGATATCTATTGTCGCAAATTTTGTAAAATAAGATTATTATCTCCTGTTGGGGAATTCACAAAGCAGTATAGCCCTTAGTCGAAACGAAACTAGCTTCCACTATGATCGATTAGCGAACATCCGTTTCATTAAGTGGGCAACATTGAACTTCCAGAGCTAGCCCTAACTTGATTTATTTTCTGCACTTCACATGGGATCAAATAACACCATGATGTGGTAACCTATATTTTGGTTAAGGCCGTAGTATGAAACGAAAACGAGTAAGATCTAAGAATGACCTGAGAATGCGCATCAATAGCTGTGGAAAAGCTTATCTTTGTTAACCATACTAGAAAAGAATGACGCATTACACCGTGTCTTGAATATTTTAATTTCGAAATCATTTGACCATTACGGACCATACGGGACAGTGTTGTGAACCTATTTCTAAGCGCTTCTTCAACGATGACGAAATTTATTTGGTATTTTTCGATCATAACAAGTGTAGAAAAGACAACGGATAAAATATGGTCAAATTTTCATAACGCAGGACCGATCTATAGGAATTGATTAGCGTATCTCGTGCTATTTCTAGCTTCAGAGCTATCTCCAAGGATGGAGACATCCAATCTTCCACCTCGGATTTCGGATTTTTCTATGGGAGTTAATGTTTTAGTTCGAAAACAGCTTATCATTCCGCGGCCCCTCTTACGGAGTTCATCACTTCTTTGGAGCTCAGCAAAATGAGATATTTCCACCAACGTGAGTCGTTTCAAAAAGCGGATATAAGCCATAATGTTTATTTTGAATTGGTTTTTATTTTCAGTTGTCAAAAGTAGAACTATAAGAAATATAAAATTATTTTTTGTAAAAAAATATGGTATCGGATTGGGATTTACACCTGTTTCAATAAGTGCTCCGACTCGCTAGGCGTGAATTTCGGGGTTCTTTTGTTATTTTCATCCATTTTCCATATAACTTTTCTCGCAAATTTATCTATTGCCTTTTATAATTTAAATATTTCAAACATATTTTTAATGGATGATATATGTAAAAATATGTGCCTATAACGTCGCCATATATCATCATAAAATTTTATAAAAATTAAGCATTGTCTGTGAAAAGACTACTCTATCTGCAACAATGATTACTACGATTTCATTTGGGTACAACTTAAGTATGGACTGTGAAACCGTTCAATAATTTTAAAATGTTAAATATAAAAGTGATGGAAAAACAAAAACGAAATTCTTAAAACAACAAATGTTCTGAACAGTAAACTTAAAATACTTCATATTTTTGGCACACAATGCTCATAGATGCAGAGCTAAAATTCAACAGGCTAACGGAATATTTCAATATAACTACACATTTTTTCTCTATGCACTAATACCAACGCACATGTTCGACTTATTTTTTTTATTTAGTTAAGTTATTTAGTTAAGTTTCTTTAATTTCTTTATTTATTTCAATGAGTGCGAATGAGAAAACATAATTGTCAATAGTGCAAAAAGAAAATCCCAAAAAGGGTAATAAAAAACGAATGAAAGAGGCATGTGCTCGTACAACAAGAAGGTAAGGGAATGGATTTTACGTAATTTTTTTTTTAAAATAATTTTCAAGTAATTACTTCATTTGTTTTTATAGCTTTGGCAATCAGAGCAAATTGCAAATAGCAGCAGCAAATATCAATTGTTAAGTAAGTATGCAGGAATGAGTGTGTGTTGTTGGAATTTTGACTGCGCAGTCCAATATAATACGCAAAAATAAATACATATGTATGTATTTTATGCGTCTAAGGCGGCCTGCAGAATCCAATATAATATGTAAAAAAAATTTTGTTTTATATTTTAAATTATCAGATAATATTATATTATATTAATGTTTCTTTCTGATATTATTATCATTTTTATGTAAATAATCTTTCTTTCAGAGTCAATTCTATTTGTATTTAATATATTATTT